>NW_012267251.1:13748260-13844847 GCF_000151885.1 Dipodomys ordii
GGGGGGAGGCTGGGAAGGGATGTGAAGGGTAAACAAAGGAGGAGGCTACAATGCTTGATAAGAAATGTACGCATTATCCTGCCCATGTAATTGTACAGTATGTTCACAAAAAAATTAAATTAAATTAAAAAATAAGCCTAGAAGATTAAAAAGGCACAAATGACAAATGAAAAAATTATAATCATTACTGAAATTTTAGTTTCTCTTCAAGATATTGCTATTTTAGAGATGCGTGTGCATAAAAACTGTACACTAGGAGAAATATTTGCAAAATATAATTGATAAAAGGAGTTGAATTCAAAATATTAGGAGTACAATCATCACAGTAAAGACATTGTAAAAGACAACCCAAATTAAAAATGGGTAAAAAATATTTTCAAAATTAAAAAGATGTATGGGTATATATAAGCATATTCTAAAGTGTCAAATATCATTAATGACTGGGAAATGACACTTAAGACTGCAATGTACTACCAGAATACACCTGATGGAATAGCCAAATTTAAAAGAGTTTAAAACACAAAGTGTTGGAGAAGAGGATGTGGCCAGCTAAAGCTGCATCACTCAGGGAAACCATTCAGTGGTGTTTTATAAAGTTAACTACACACTTATCAACATAATTAACTGTTACATTCTAACAGTCATCCAGAAAAAAAAGACTTGTCAGTGTTTAAAGTGATTAACATTCTAACACACAGTCTCTAGGAACATCCTGGAGCTCAACAAGTTCATATTTTGGATCTATTTGTTTATCTATCTTTTATATATATTATTTAATAATTGTACAACAAGTTCTCAGTTCAATAAGTCAATATATGAGTACAGGTGATCAATGTCACCCCTTCCAGGATCCTCCCCTTCCTCTCCCCATTCCTACGTTTAAATTATACAGTTCAATTTTTACATAATGCACATAAGGTATAATGAGGACTGTAACTATTGATCAAACCTCATCAATTTGTTCTCTTAAAGCTGATGGGCTCTTACTCTATGTAAACATTATCTATGTAATTCTGATTTCAAAAAGGAAAGACAAAAAGGGAGAGATGAAGAAGAAGATAGAAGAGGGAAAAAAAGGAAGAAATGAAAGAAGAGGAAATGTCTACTCTCCTCTTCAGGGAAGAACAGTCTGGGTCTTGGAAGCATTCTAGACCATCTCTTCTCTTTAGAGCCATCTGTATAAATGTTTACTCATTGTCATTAATTAACCTCCTCCAAGAGTATACATACCAAGGTGTTCTACAGCAGGAAAAAAACCAATGAATTTTCTAATGGATCCCTGTAGTTACTGACTGGAGGACGGACAGCACTTTGCCACTTCTCTTTCCTCAGAATCAGTTTGTCCCTAGCTCCAATATTCCCATGTCCACACTCAGTGCTATCCTGGCTCTGAAATTAGGGTCAGGAAGCAAGTACTGGCTAGTGTCTGAAACCCTTTCCCTTGACCTCAGTCCTTAGTCTATAGAAAGGGAGAAATGTGGCTATAAGGATTTGTCCAATACTTTCTGCTCAGATATATTTATTAATGTGAATCACACATCTAAGTTTCCTTTTACATTAAAAACTGTCTCTGCCCCATCTCTGTGTGTGTGTGTGTGTGTGTGTGTGTGTGTGTTCAGGAAAGAGGTGGATGCTCTCAGAGCTGGCAGATTATTTTGTCTGTTTAAAACAGCAGCAGTCAGAATGATTTATGAGAATTCTTGAGCTTGTATAATGCTTATTAATTTAATAAAATGGTTATTGCTTATAATGGAAACTACCTAATAAAAATAAGATGGAAATATCCCCAAAGTAATCATTTTGTGTCAACTCTGATTCTTCTCATATTAGCTTCTCTGCCCCAAATTTACTGAGCTTCCAACACTGGTGCTAACTCTTGGCCTCCAGCAGCACTTGTTCCTTGAGTCCCACACTTAGCTAGTCCCTCACTGTCCCATTCCTCTGATTGCCCCCACCCCAGAGAAGAGGCAATCCAAGGAAGTGAGGGGTAAGTCCGCCCAGAGTCTGTATCTCCACTCACTGTATGGATCTAGAGCTTAAGTGATAGGGATTCAACCCAGCCTGCTTGTAAATGCAGCCTGGTCATCACACGAGCACTCACAAAGGTCTGGGGTACAAGTCAGAGGCAGGAATAGGAAGAAGGAAGGTCATAGCAGAAGCCAGGCCTCGCCATGAACACCATGCTACCATATTCAAGAGAGTGCTCTGTGAATCCTGAGTGCAAGAATCCTAAATGTAATCTAAGCCTGTTTATCAGGTTTCTTGGATATAGCCTTTAAAATTGTATATCCTTGCCATGTGCTGGTGGCTCATGCCTGTAATCCTAGCTACTCAGGAGGCTGGGAACTGAGGATTTCAGTTCGAAGCCAGCCAGGGCAGGAAAGTCCATGAGACCCTTATCTCTAATTGACCACCAAAAACTGAAAGTGGAGCTATGGCTCAAAATGGTAGAGTGCTAGCCTGGAATAGAAAAGCTCAGGGACTACTCCCAGGCCCTGAGTTCAAATGCCAGGACCACCACCAACAACAACAACACCAAAAAGTAATAATTGTATTGACATAACAGCTTGTTAGTTTGATCTAGAGTGTGTAAATATCTAGACATCTGGAATGGGAACCTCCATTTGGCACATTTACCCTGGGGTTCTTCAGTGATAGCCCCAGAACTGGTGGACAGGTTGCAGAGTATCCTTTCCTCCATATAAAGCAGTTTACACAGAAGGCAGTGTCTTATGACAGGGCTAAAAAGGAAGTGCCTGAAGGTGGGCCTTCTCCATGCACTGAATTCCCCCTTTCGCCACTGAGAAATTCAAGACCAGGGTCTTCGCTCTGAGTCCCTCCCATTGATCATTCTACTTAATTTAAAACAAAACTAATAACTAGAGGGATTCTCATTACAAACTCTGATTGGTGGTCTATTTAATGTACATTGACCTTAATTTGTTACCACAGAGATTAGTTGAGGAGAAAGCCAACTCTAGCATGAAGGGGAGGTGTTTTTTTAAATGATTTAAAAGAAACTGTTGGAAGTAATTTTGAACGGTCCCAATGAAACAGTTAGCCAGGGAAGAGAGCAAATCAAACAGAAAATAATAAGATAATGAAGTACTTGGAGAGCTTGTAGGGAAAAAAAAATAGATATATGTATATGTATGGAGGAATGAAAGAGGGGCATCATTTATCTGTGTAAGTTCAACCTTGATTAGTTCTCTAGCTTTCCACTAGAGGTAAGGTGAGGATATGTCTATCCAGTGGAGGTGGGGGAAGGGCACAGGAGGAAAGTCCCTGGCATGTACTCCTTGGTTTTTGCTTAAAGTAACCTGATCCATCAGTCTGTCCAACAGCAATCATATCTTCATCTAGCATTCTCAGTGGGAAAGAAACAACCCCCTTTTTGTCTAAAAATACTCTTAGCTTGTCTCAAACTTGAGATGTCATCATTTTACCTTCAAAATCCACAACCATGGCTTCCTACAGCAAAGGGAGTTTATGAGGAACTCTGAGGTTGACAGGAGTCCACAGTCTCCAGTGATCTTGATATTTCAGTGTCAGATAGACTTACAAGAAGAAGACACGTGGAGTTAAGATGTGTACACGTGGAGTCTGCTTACTTCACATGAGGAGTTATTCGCATGATCAACAGTGGATTTCTGGAGTGCTACAGCCATGAGACAGAACCCCACACAGCCTGGGCAGACCAGTGCGAAATGTGGGGCAGATGCAGTGGAGAGCAGATCATCTGTCTATGATATCCCCGCCATCTCCCTAGTCAACAAGCTAGCTAGTCAACTCGTCACTCACTTAGTTTGTCACTTAGAAAACTGGGTCACAGACCAGGTATGAAGTTGGCCATTGAAGATTCATACCTAGATCTCTTGCTGGCACTAGATTCTGCCACCTCTGGGCACTGCATAGGTACGGCTATGTTAAATACTCTGATGTCCTCGGTGTCCATTCAACCGAGGTATATGTACATGGTGACATATTATACAGTCATAAAGAATAAATTGTATGCCACTTACAGAAGAAGATGGATGGAACTGGAGACCATCATCATTTTGGGCATGATAGGCCAAACTCAGCAAAGCAACATATTGCATGTAGAATTTGTAGACTCTGGACCTAAAATTGATGATGACGATGACAAAAAACACCAATAATAATGTGACATGACTGTAAAAGAGACGTGCTTTGTGGGGGGGCAAGAGAGAACAAGGAAAGGAGATGTTGATGGGGCTATGAATATGATACATGTATATGACGTGTATGTGTGAAAATAGCATACTCACTAAAAACTATACAAATGGGAAGAGGTATAAGAGTGGAGGGATGATAGGAAACAGTAATAGTGGTAGCGAATTTGATCAAAGTACATCATATTCATGGATGGAAATATCCTAAAGAAATACCTTTGAGCAATGAATATGCAGTGAGAACAATCATTGAAAAATACTGATGTGATTGTTGACAGCATGAATCTCTCCAGTGAGCTCTCAGATATTAAAACAATGGAACCCATAAAGGCGATGGGTAACTTCCACATCTTGATGAATTTGCCAAACTCTCCTCTAGCCACCTAGCAATATTCTTCTGGACTTCCTTGTGCTGTGACTCCTCTGTGACAGTTCCTCTACCCCACACCTCAAGGTTCTTGCACAGGATAGAATCTAGCTTCATTAGAACTTTGGATGTCAGTACCCTTTGGATGGTACTGCCCAAGTCCTATATCTAACATCTGCCCAGGTCTCATAACACTGTCTGATTCCCCTTGTTTAAGTCTGCCCTTAGTTTTGCTTTCCTCCCTCTCTAATCAGGGCTTAGAAACCGTAAAGCAGCATGTACTCATTAAAAGGTATTGAAAGGACTGATTTATAGCATTTGCCTTTCTGCAGAAATATTAACATATTCAAAAGTCCTTGAAGAAAAAATAATCTTCCAGTGGGTACCACTTATGCTCTTATTCCTAAAAATCTCTGAAAGATGGGATGGAAAGGGTTTTTCCACAATGATAAATGGATTTTGAAAAACCTAAGAGAAGAAAACTATCTGTCTCTATAGAGAGTTAGAGTGACATGACAGATAATTAGGGCAACCTGTTTCCTTGAGATGGGAAGCTTAGCCATCGCAAGGGCTCGGAACCCCTAGCCCTTCTTTATTCCCCAGTGAATTCCTTCTCTGCAAACAGCCAGCTCTGCCAGCTGACAGCCACTTTCACCTTGAAGCCTTCAAAGTCACCTTTCTTTGAAAATCCCTTTGCTATGATGCAGAATAGCAATCGCTTTGCCATCTTGGCTGCAGTTTGTGGGTTGTTGAAGTGGAAGTGACAGGAACCCCCAACGAAATGGCCTACCCAGAAGGACTATGCTCTGAATATGGATGTGACCTCACATTCTGTCTTTCCTGATGTGTGATTTCTCATTTCCCACTTGACAGCCTAGAGCCTGGGAAGCTGGGTACTCCCTGGATGTAGGGGTATTTGGTTGGAAAAAGATTAGGGGATAGAAAAGGGATGTAGAGGGATGGGAGAGAAAGTGAGAGAGAGAGAGAGAAGGAGAGGAAGACGGGAGAGGAGAGGAGCGGAGAAAAGGAGAAGAGGAGGAAAGGCTTCCCCTACAGTAGATGATGCTGAAATACCTGTGTGTTTATGTGCAATAATGTTTTGAAAAGAGAAAGAAGAATGGTATAGCAAATAGTTAAACTTACCCAGTGGACTTCCTGAGATTGGAGCTAAGGGCTACTGAATGGTTTTGGTGGCTCAGTGGTAGAGTACTTGCCTTGCATGCCTGAGGCCCTGGGTTCGATTCCTCAGTACCACATAAGCAAAAAAAAAAAAGAGAAGTGGCGCTGTGTCTCAAGTGGTAGAGCGCTAGCCTT
Organism: Dipodomys ordii; assembly: GCF_000151885.1. Taxonomy (NCBI): domain Eukaryota; kingdom Metazoa; phylum Chordata; class Mammalia; order Rodentia; family Heteromyidae; genus Dipodomys; species Dipodomys ordii. Next base: position 13,754,135 of record NW_012267251.1, read on the forward strand.
GAGCTGAAGAGCTGAGGGACAGCGCCCAGGCCCAGAGTTCAGGCCCCACGACCGGACCCAAAAAAAAAAAAAGAATTGTTTTTAAAATACACCTTTCAGAAGAAATGGACATCAGTTTAAAAAATTATCATTAAATTTTTCCCTCTCAATACATAGAAATTCATTTCACTTTCTCATAGTTTTGTTTACGTGTTTACTAATTATTGAATTTTTCCCCCAAGAAGTGGAGGAATTATAAGTACCTTTGGAAAGAAAGACCAGGAAAAACCAACCAGGATGGAAAAGATAAAAAGGACCTCTACACAGGCAGCTGTAGGTGCTATAGGAGCTACCACTAATGTCTGTTCCTAACATTGAATTACATTCCCAACCCTTTATCCTTCACTCAGTCTCTTCCATAAGTAACAAGCAAGAGATTGCCACTACATCAATCCCTATCTCAGTGTTCTAGAATATCTCACTCCATCAAAGGAGTATGACTTATGTAGATTAAGTGACTAAAAATGATATACAGTAAATCAAAGAAACCTATGCCACTTTCCATATCTCTCTCATTCCAGGGCCAAGACATAAACACAGAGGACTTAACATGTTCTGGGCCTAGTAGTGGTTATTAAAACCAAGGCCAGTCATCCCTTTCCTCAATTCTTCTTTCCTTTGCTCCTCATGTACCTTTTTATTCCCATTCTTGGTCCCCAGAACAGTAGCAACCACAATAATAATTGCTAACATTTACTGTGTACAGTATTTCTTGCATGCTCTGAACACTTAGTACTGTCTCATTTAATTGTCTCTGTTCCTCACAAATGTCATCCTTTTCCTTTTTGTCATCATCACTGAGAGTTTTTATCAGCTTGCACGATTGGATGGAGGAGTTGGGATTTGAACACAAATGTACATAGATACAAAGTGTGCCCAGGACCTCGTGTCTCTCCCATCCATTTACCCAGCTCTAGTCAGCAAACTAGCTGACTAGAGAACCGGGAAGATACCGGTTGGTTAAAAGCATTGGGCTTTTGAATTGTTGAGATCAACTCAAGGGAAGGAAGGTGAGTTGTGGCATGAAAAACATGAGTTAGCTAAAAAGAAAGACATTCTTGAAGGCAAAGCTTATTTGCAATTGCCATTGGGTTACTAGTTAATTTTTTATTAGAATCCATTTTGAAAAACAGAACATATATACTTATGTTTTAAACATAGTTAGGGGCAGTTATTCCTCAAACAGGAAGCAGGTTCCTAGAATTTTCCAGACTCATGAAATTAATGGTGAATAAGTTCCTGGATGTAGGCACTTCTGGCTCTCTCTCCTTTCCCCATCACATATGGGGAAAGATCCCTTTAGCCTATTTATCCACGAATTAACCTTATTCCTCTTCTTGCTTTTCTATTGATTTAGAATTCTTTAAAAAAAATAGAATAGCTTCCCTTAAGTGACAGCTCACCAATCAATTGGTAGTGATTGCCTCCAATGTGCAGCCAAGAAAGCCTGGCAAGCCAAAAGAATGCCAAGACCCACTCGGCCAGCGTGGGCTGAGGAGGTGTGCATTTGCTAACTGTGGAGAGTGTAAGTTGCCTTCTAGGAGTGCAGCCCCTTTCTACTTCCCCACTTCATTCCCTGCCATGCATCTCTCAATTTAGGCTTCAAAAATGCCAGATCATCACTTGTAGTCTCAGAAGTCACTAAATTGGATTTTGTCTGATTTGTGTTTCTGGTTGTTCTTTTGTTTGTTTGTTTGTTTTTGTCTTTTGGCACCAGTATGGAGCTTGAAGGCTTAGGCATTTTCCCTTAGTGTGTTTGTTTGTTTGTTTTTCATGCAAGTCTTACAGGCACTCTATTCTTTGGCTTCTTGCTGGTTCGTTGGAATTGAATCTCACACACTTTCCTGTCCAGGCTGGCCTTGAACCTTGATCCTCAGTGCTCAGCCTCCTAAGAAGTTAGGATTACAGATGTGAGCCATTGGTGCCAGCCTATGTCTGTTTCTTGGAACATGGTATCTTTGTCTAAAATGCTTGTCCATGTGGTAAATTCCTACTTACCCTGTAAAATCTTACAGTAGTGTCACTTCCTCGACATAAAGTATCCTTCGTGGCCACCTCTGCCCACCAGCATTCATCATCTATATCTCTACAATTCACCTGGCAATGGCTTCATTTGCTGTCATTGCTTTTATCATGTAAGATTAAAACACACTTAATCATATAAATCCAGAGTCTTTAAAGGTAGGAACTTAGATTGGTGTGTACTTTGTATGCCCAGGCTCTAGCAGAGTGCTTGGCACCTATTAAGAAGCTCAAAAACACTGAAATCTTAAACTAAATATTATGTATCTGAAATGCTATTTTGCATTTGATTATGTATTCTCTTAGTCTGTTATTCCTATCCGTCTAGACTTCTCAACAGATTGTAAGTACTTTGGAGACATAAGGGACCTTGGTTTCCTTTTGCATCTCCTAGAGCGCTGAGCATTTACTAGATAATTATCTGTCGGATGGAGGATGCCGTAACAAAGAGGCTAGGAATAGATCTGCATCCAGAAGTGAGTGGATCCTTACAGCTCACAGTCATGAGAGCACCAATGACCCTTCCAAATGCTAGAACAACACAGAGGGCTGACCATACAACTTGTCCAGGGCAGCTTATTGATATGGTGGAATTCACACTCATTAGTAGACTGGGAATAGAGAGAAAGGCCAGCTTCTGAAATTTAATTCAATTGCTGTAAACTGTTCCATAGCTCCTTTCTAAAGACCATTGAAGAGTCTGCTTATGGAAAGGTATTTGGCTCTCAGCAATTACATATATTTTGAAAGTGCTAATAGTTCTGTGGTTGGAAGAGAAGGCAGAAGGGGAAAAAGAAAAACAAAGAAAATTGAGGGGGGAGCTGGTTTGAAGGGATTTTTATCTAATTTCATTTTAATTAGATCCTTTTTCTAACTGAGTTTCTAATTTTTCAATTAGCAATTAGCAGCTGCAACTCATTCTGAACATCACAAGGTGCCAAAGACACTAATTACACCACAGGAGTAGGAGCCTGGAAATGAGGAATAAAATTATCCATGAATGCTATTAGAAGAAAAGAATGATTACTCTCAGTAATAATATACTGATGTGAGCCTAATTAGATTGAAAGATTTGGGGGTGGAGGGGGTGAGGAAGGAGATTTTAAAAAGTGGATCACGTTTGGATGCCCTGAGGTCATAATTTTGCTATAAATACCACTTTGGTGCATCAAGCTTAAACACAGGTTTGTAAGCCTTATATTGTTTATGTCAGGTTGTTCAGCATTGACCCATATCCCTCACATGCAATAACCCAAAACATCAATGACTTTTGAAATATCAGTACTCTTCCTATAAAACATGTGTCTGAGGCCTCAACAATAAACAATCACCCACATTCACAGACATAAGCAAAACAATGAAAATAATACCAGACACCTGGAGACATGGAAGGAATGAGCCACTTTTAGCACTGTGATAGTGTGGTAGCAGTTTCAGATGTGTCATGGCAAAGCTGAGTGTGGCTATGCGTTTCCAGCTATTGAGTCATCAATTGACATGCTCTCTCCAATGGCAGTTTTGAGTTGGTGACTGTGTTTCAAGGTAATGGTCCTCCATGGCCAGATATTACTGATTTGTGAAACACTCCAGGCAGGAAAATTGTAGCTTTCTACGAACATGGCAGCCAGATAATCCATGTATCCTCAGAGAAGAACTAATTCCCTGGCTCTGGACATAGGAGTCAAAACCACTGTATTAATTCTCAAGAGTACTTCTAATTAGCTTCAGAGGTATCTATATTCCTGAAAGCCAGGCTATCTGACCAGGGCTCTAGTGAACTCTGGAGCAGCTTAGATCTGTCTCTCCTTGAGTGAAGTTTCATGAACTATCTCTGTGGCATAGTAGTAGGCTGCCCCTTTATAGAAGGTCATATCGCCACCTCCCTCTTTTCTGTGTTTGGCAAAATGTAATAAGTTTTTGAAGGAATGTGGGAAAGGCAGTAAGCAGGTACCAAGTATCTAGCTCATCCCCAATACACTGCCTAAACACCTTCCCTTCTTCCACTTGTCTCTTCTCATTGTCTCCATGGAGTCTCCCAGTCTCTTTTCCTTTCCTCTAATGATTTCAAAATGCCTCAAACCATCTTGACTCTGGAAATTTTCTACCATAGAGGGAGCAACTTTAGCTGTAGGTTCTGCCAACACCCTAAAATCTACATTAGCAATATTGTATGTATTAGGTACACTATCTGCAATCCCAAGTGCCCTCAGCCTGCATTCTAGATTTCTGTCCATGACCTACCTGTCCACCTAAGTAAGAGTCTAGATTCCTATTATTCAGAAGGTCTTTGACTTCTCCTCTTTCCCTTATCCTGATCCTCCCTGGCCATTTCAATCAGTCCTGTTGTTTCTGCCCAGTAATCCCAACCCCCCCCTACCCCCGCAATGTTTCCCCACTCATATCCAATTACCTAGGGTATCCATCCTTTGTTTCCAACCTTAGCCTCTAATCCGTTCCCCTCCCCAACTCCAAAAAATATCTTCTACTGAGTCCCACTAGCTCTATCTTTCTGCAAAGCTGTATGGATCATGTCATCCTATCTGAAATTAGGTAGTCTTTGTGCTTGCTTTTTTTTTTTTAAATAAGCTCAAACTATATACCCTTCTCTTGCTCCAGTTTACATTTTGGGTATAATATTTTCCAATTCTTTTATTTATTTCTTTGTGGGTCCGGTCGTGGGGCCTGAATTCTGTCCTCAGCTCTTCAGCTCAAGGCTAGTGCTCTACCACTTGCTTGAGCCACAGCGCCACTTCTGGCTTTTTTCTTTTTGCTTATGTGGTGCTGAGGAATCGAACCCAGGGCCTCATGCATGCAAGGCAAGCGCTCTACCACTGAGCCACCTACCCAGCCCTCCAATTCTTTTAAAAGGACACATACTACTGCCCAACTATAGTTCAGGGTTGATATCTTTCTCATGTGTTGAACACTTGAATTGATATCTTTTATTTCTGTTTCCAACAAGACAAATCTTACCTATTCAGAAAGATCTAACTCGAGTGGCAGTCACAGTTCAAATCTTTCTTAGCATGAATACAGGGCTTTTAGCTTTCAAAGCCAGTCCACATCCATCTGGTTTGTCTAAGCCTCACCACAGCTCCAAGGAATGCAGGAAGGATAGGCATCATGAGCCTTTGTATTAGTCAAATTTTCCATCGCTGTGACAAAACACCCACATAAACAACTTCAGGATGGAAGGATTTAATTTGGCTTGTGACAGTTTCTATCCACCACCCTTGGCTCCATTGATGCTGAGCCTATGGTAAGGAGGAACATCGTGACATGGGAGGATTTGGAGGAAGAGGCTGCTCACCTCATGGTGGACAGGAAGGAGAAAGGTAAAGAGGGAGTGAGGGCTAGACAGATAGACAGAGAGACTGAGAGCCTAGAATAATATGTAGCTCCCAAGAAAATACTCCCATTAAACTATGTCCTCCCACTAAGCTCATCTCTTAAAGTTTCTAGAACCTCCCAAGATAGGGAAACTAGCTGAAGACACAGCATTCAACACAGGAGCTCTTTTGGAAAGCACATGGTAGCCAAGGCATAACACATCTCTGATACAAAAGAAGAAACTGAGACGCAAGCAGTATTGGTAAATTCCCTGATATCATGACAGGCCAGATGGATGTGGGCCTAGATGATGGCCATGATACACTCTCTCCCACAGCACTGGAAATGCTCACAAGAAGCTTGTGTTTGCTCTTAAATGGAATCTTGCAGTCAAACAAATGCCGTCCTGATAGAACCTGGAGAAATTGATGAGGTCCCATTCCTTGGGCCGACTATCTGTCTTTATATATCTCAGTACATTTGCCACTAATTATATTTCTCTTTCATAATCTAAGCTCTCCAGGAAAGTAATGTAATTGATCACCCTTGAAAAATATCACTAATTCCAAAATGGCCCAGAAGTATTTTGTCATGCTTTTTCTTTTTTTTTTCATTTCTCCATTGCTGGTGTTCGAATTATTAAGATGTCACATGCATCACAGGAAAAAATAACAATACTAAAGACCTACAAATTGACTGCATGTATATGACAGGGAAAAGGAGTTGAGGGAAGAAATTGGCTATTTTCTTTTCTTTTTTTTTTTTAGACAGAAAAGGCAAAAATTAATTCCTAATACAAAATAATACCAGGAGACAGAAATCCTTATTAGTTTGAAGCTTTGGAAGGCTTGGAAAGCATTTGCGTATGGGAGAACATGGGGTGCAGCCCTTGTTCTGTAAACTAAGAGCTGTCTGTCTTACAGTTGTCTCTGTCCCTGCTGAAAGACTATGACAACACTGCTAATGAGCAGAAAGTCATGCTCATGCTAGACTGGGAGAAGAAAAGGATTCATAGTAGAATCTCTTCCAGTATGGTGTCCACTATTGTACTGTCTCATTTAGAAAGGAAACACAGCAAGGAAGGACTCTAACACACACACACACACACACACACACACACACACGTGATCAGAGCAGATGGAGAGATGGTCATTGCCACTGGAGTGCTGGTTAAGATGCAGAACAACACAGGAAGTTATGTGTGCTACTCCTCAATGTCATTTCTCATTCACTAGGCAGAAAATGGGACAAGTGGAAAAGTGAACCTAATGACCCCTACCTGTGGGATTTCTCTACATATACACAAATATGTATGCATGGGCATCCGTATACAACAGACACATGTGTGCATGTGGACAGATTGTATGATATGCTTAAGAAAAAGCCTTGCTCTCTTCCCTGTAATGAGACACTCTCATTTTCAAGCCCTGCCTATTTTATCCAAGTAGGAGAATGAATCAAGTGATGACCACCACTTAATACTATGAAATAACTAAATGGCACTGCCTTTTCCTGTGGTTCCTGGGCAGAGAAGGAGGGGGAAGAAGTCTTTAATCTTCTGAGCTGTGTGGTAATAGGCAGCAGGGAGAAGCTCTCTCACTTGGACCATGTCCCAGGATGAAAAGTGCTATCAGAATGCAAGAGGGATGATTTGCTAGTCAAGAAGGAAACCGAGCAAGTGGCTTGCCCAACAGGACAGAAACAGCCAAGGTTGAATCCCTCCCCCGTGCTATTGATCTCTAGTTCTATCTGAGCCCATCACCCTTTACTTCAGCTGCTGGTAGAGAGTTTTAATGTCCCAGGGGTTAAAATGCTGCAGAAAAGCTGTGGTCTGAAAATTTATATCCTTCCCAAACCTCAACAATCTTCTCTCTACCTTCCTGCTGCTGCCAGTTTCCTAAGGGGGGAGATCTTGGCCCTAAGAACTAAGTGGCCAGGGATGGCTAAAAGACAAGAAGCAGAAGGAAGGCTAAGGCCTCCCTTTCTCATCAGCCTTTCCTGACCCTGGGCTAAAGCGCATGGCCTGACTTGCTGGGCTCATGAAACCACCATAGGCCCGGAGCTCTGGTGGCAGCTGTCTGGCCATAGTAGGCCAAACTTTTGAACATCTCATCCAAGCCTCCCTAGTCTCACAGCCCCCACCTTGCAGCAAACACCCTCTTTGTCTCCAGCTGCTTCTTGGCCCCCTGCTGATCTCATTTGTGATTTTATTTCCCCTCAATGGGAGGAGCCCAGCCGGTTCCAAGCTGGGCTCTTGTCCAACTAGTCCAGCATGATCTCTCTCTGCCTGGGCCTTAGTTCCTCTTCCTGAGGACTTGCTCTGGGTCTGTCTTCCCTCTCTCCATCTGGTGCTACATGCCTGTGGTGTGGGGCCTACAGGGCTGGAGCTGGCCAGGCAGGGCCGCCAACAAGCCAGCACTGCTGAGAACTGGGAATCCAGACTGCCTCGATTTCTCTGCCAGTCCATGTCAAAGAGATGAAGCACCCAGAGACGTTTACAAATATTCAAGGGGAGGGAAAGCACACGCACAGCATGAAAATGCTTTGTCCAGCCAGCACTTTTCCTCGTGATACATCTGCTTTAATAATGTATAAGGAAATAAAGGGGGGGAAAATTGGGCAAATTGCTGTGGTGGAAACCCATTTCTCCCAAGCTCAGCTATTTCCCTTTATCAGCTCATTACCCTAAGGGAGAGCTGCCAGCCATGTAAGACAACAACAATAAAACAAACAAACAAACAAATTCAGCCCTTGTCCAACCCTGTCTCCTGCAGGGCCCTGGCTAATGCAGGCCAGCCCAGCTGGCCAGCTGACATGACCAATATTGCCCAGCAGAGTTCAGGCTTGGTGCTGGTTCTTGCATGTATGTGTTAGCTGGGAAGTTTACAGACCTATCTACCTCCCTGTTGAAGACTATCAGGGAGGCTATGGCAGACAAGTGTCTCTCACCTTCCCTGATCCCACAGATAGGAGGAAGGTCCAGGAACTAACAACTTGTCCACTGAAAGCAGAGCCTGACACTTTCTTTCTGCAGCTGGACAAGTAAACATCAGAGAGTAATTTTTAAGAATATTCCTGCATCCATCCAGGTGCTGGTGGCTCATACCAGTAATCCTCCCTACTCAGGAGGATGTGATCTGAGGATCATGGTTCAAAGCCAGCCCAGGTAGAACACCTATGAGACTCTTACCTCCTATATACTACCAAATAAATACCACTTGAGCTGTGATAATGCTCTACCACTTAAGCCAAAGCTTGAGCATTAGCCTTGAATATAGTGTCCAAGCCCTGAGTCAAGCTCTAGGATACACACACACACACACACACACACACACACACACACACACACGTATTCCTGCATTGATCTGGGGTCATGTTTCAAGTGCCAAGTGTATCTTCCTAGGCAAGCACAAAGCCTTGAATTCAAATCCCAATACTACCTCCCCTCTTCCCCAAATCCTGTATTGCCCACAGATGTTTATCACTATGCAACTATGAGCATCAGGTCTTTGTGAAATGAAGGAACTATGCAACAGGCAATGTTGTCCCTAGTCTCTTCATCTTCTGTGGACACAGCCATGTCCCCATTTGCCTTACTGATCACTTGGACCATTCCAAAAATCCCTAAAACAAAAGTCTCCAGAGCTGCATCCAAATCTAAACTTCCCCCTAAAGCTTGTGGGAGCAGGGCCTGTCACAATTCCTGGGAAATTCTTGCTTATAGTTTGGAGCGTTTGAGAGTCTCAGTGACCACATTCTGCCCTGGCCTTGATCCCAAAGCCACAAGCTCATAGCAAATGCAGGCAAATGCATGACCCCCAAAGAGAGTAATTATGTCCTAGCCAATAAACAAACAATCACTGGAACAATTAATGCTCACCTCTTCGGAATTTCCATCTCACCTCAGGGCAGTCTTGCTTTCTGACCTTGTCAATACATTGATAGATGATAAATAAGTGGTTTTACTAGGGGTGAGATGCAAGCGATCTGATAGCTAACTAAGCATGACCGGAATACACTATTGCTCTCCTCCTAGGAAGTCATTTACATTCAGTTGCAAAATGATGCTAGACTCCCCCACAACCTCAGTTGCAATAGGCACTGTTGACTACTACTATATTGGAAAATGCATATTTAATCTTGGGCCCCTCCCCTTTTCCTTGCCCATAATTCTGTAAAGCCCTTGAAATCTCCAGATCTTCATGAAAGTACTCATATGTGAATTAGCTTATGGATGACTACAGCAGCCCCTAAATGTTTTAGAATACAGGGGAAGGGGAAGATAGGGGCTGGACCAGAAAGACCAAAGCATAATTAGAGGGCTGTGAATGTCAGCCCCACCTCACAACCTCTAGAGAAGACAAAGGACTGAAGGTTAAGTTGATCACCAGTGGCCAATGATGCAATCAGTTACATGGGCATTATCAAGCTCCATACAAATCCCAGGACTGGGATTTGGTGAGTTTCCAGATTGCTGAGCAGGTGGAGATACCTGGACATTGGCACACCTGGGGAGAAGATCGAAACTCCTTGTTTCTGCCCACCTGCCTTGTCCGGTACAGCTCTTCCATCTGGCTACCTTCATCTGTATCATTTGCAGCATCCTTTATAGTAAAACCCATAAACACAAGTAACACATTTCCCTGAATCCCATGAGCTACTGTAGCATATTAACAGAATTCACAGAGAGAGTAATGGAAACCCTAATTATAGCCAGTCAGAAATAGAAGAGATGAGCTACTGCTTGGGACCGGAGCCTGCATGGGCTGAGCCTTTCAAAAGTGAGAGGAACTTCTTTTAGTCTTGCCTTAGTTCTTAGAAAGGCTCTGTGCTAGATAGGAACCAAATTAGAACAAGGGTGATTAGGAAAGAGAAAACATACATTTTGCTAAATTTATACGTGCATTGGGGATCTTCACAAGAGAGTGAAGTCTAAGGAAATGACCAACCACTATGCTTTTATGCTCTTTGGAGGACTAATAATGCCTTTGTGGAGAAACAGCATACAAATGGGCATTTGGACTACAGAAGTGTTTTAGGGGTGTTGTTGAGAGATGGACTTGAAGGAGATGTAGTCTCCGGTTCACTGCAGCCCCAGTTATGAGTCTCTGATGATCACTAGCACTTTCCAGCCTTGGCATTTGAAGGACACCTCTCTCACAGATCTTTATGGCTTACTGCATGTAAGGAAAGATGGAAGAAATGGCCCTTTAGAAGCTACATCTCCGTAAGCACTTTCAGATAATCAATATACCAATTCGGCATATTTTAACTCCTTCACCCTCAAATCTTTGGATTTTAGCAGGTTATATGAGAACTGAATTGAGTTATAGGAAACCCAGCAGCCATCCGCTGCAGAACTCGCTGGCTCATATGTTAGGGAAACCCCCACACACACACATTTTGGTAACCAAAAGTTAGTTATTCTGTGTTGTAATAACTGTAAGAGAAAGAAATCACATTTGTTTGTTTGCTGGTTAGCTGTTATTTATATCTCATAAACCTACTGATGGACACTAAATAATATTCCTACTGGTGACTCTAAGAAAGGAATAGTAGTAAGAAGAGGGAATTAAAAGTAAAAAAAAGAAGGTGAGGCATTGTCTGGGATACTGTAGAGATTCTAGAAAAAACACTAAAGTAGGAAAAGAGAGACATAGCAAAGTATAGTCACATAGATATGACAGGATGCAGTAGAGGACCATGCTGTGTTAGGGGGTGGTCCTTTCTATAGCACTTCTTGCCCACAAAAAGACTGGACATAGAAATACTCACAAAACAATATGTTGGAAATGAACTGTACAACTTGGGGGAAGGATTTGGGGGAGAGGGAAAATGGAAGAAAAATGAGGGAGGGGGTAACAGTTTGACAAGAAATGTACTCATTTCCTTATGCATGCAACTGTAACCCCTCTGTACATCACCTTGACAATAAAATTAAATCAATACATTAAAAAAAATAGACTGGACATCAATTATAGACCAGGCCGTCTAGAAATCTGGACACCCAGATGAACAAAACAGATGGCGTCTGCTCTCAAGGTGCATCCAGTTCATTTGGAGCTATCTCCCTGGCATAAAAAAAATGGTACAAGACAGAAATTTCTAGAGTTACCTTAGAGGTAGGCATTAGAGCTTCAAAGGAGAAGTTATTGGCCAGGGGAGGAAGTTTCATAGAGAGGATGGAATTTGAGAACCATCTAAGCTATTGATTGTCCTTCTTCCTGGCACTAAGAATTTTTTCCCCCTTTCTGGCAATTCATGAGAAAATACGATTCTTATTCTCAGAAGACATTGTGCTACAAAATGACCCATGAGTTGAAAATGAGATGTGAAGCTATTTCCAGATGCATCCACTAGGTGCAAAGTATGCCCTGTGCTACAGCCACAACGGTGCGATTTCCCTCATTCCAATACAAACTTCCACCTCTATTTCTCTTCAAGGGCCTTGTATTTCTCTCCAAGAGCCGTAGTTAGGTCTGTGACTATGTGTTGGTTCCTACAATAAATCTGGTTGCTGGATTCTTCCCCAGAGCCTTACCATTAGGCAAAACACCAGGGTGCATACGGAGGCTCAAGGACTAATTATTGCTGACACTGCGCACAGCATTGTTAAGTGATTAAATACAGGAAGATTCATTCCACCTCGCTGAGGAGTTAAGATGAATCAGGATCCACCAAGGATCAAACCAAGCCCTAGTTAATGTCACTTGTTAGCTGTGTTGTCTAGGTAAGTAAATTTATTTGTGAAGGAAGGAACTACTCTTAGGCAATAAGGAAGCTGGTAGATTTCATTAGCTCTCAACTGTTGGGAGTGGGAAGCTGATTTGAAAAAAAACAGAGGAATAGACCCTCATCCCAACTGATTCAGGACCACAGGCTATGAGCTCAAATTCCTGTATTTATAAAAGCAGGGCCTGTAAACAAATCTAACAGTGCAGTTTGCAAATCATAGAAACAATGTTACGCGGTACTCTTCTCCTTCCTGTCTCATCACAAACACTAACATGTCCTGATCATGATGTTGAAATAGGGTCAGGTCACAAATAACAATGACAAGAAATACTTCACTTGTTATGATTATTTTCATCTCAAGACCTTCTGATAGGAGTTTGGAGGCGTGGCTGGACCAAGAGTTAGAATTCAAGATTTTCTTTGGTCTGGTTTGGCTGCCACGCCACCTATGACCTGAATTGAATCTCAGTGCACCCAGCCACCAATTTAGTCCACACTGGCCCCACAATCTGGGCTGACAGGTCTTAGGTCAAAGACCATTGAGAATTTAAAAAATGAAAAGAAAATTTTTTTGTCCTTGCAAAGCATTCTTCATGCCTAGAATATAATTCCTTCCCAAGAAACATAAATTAATTTAGCTATGGCTAGCGACCTCCAGACCAACCCAGAACTCATTTCCCCTTGAAATTGACCTTCTATTCTGAATCTAAACAATACCTAATTAGCCCAAACTCTGGTGAGCTAACTGGAAGAGAAATCTGTAACAAGTTTTTCAAAAATGGGATAGTTTCAACAAAGCAGGGGAAGAGTAGGAAAGAAATAGAAAATATCATCCTCTGGTTACCTTTCCTCTAACCTCTGCTTGAGGTGCTTTATTCTATCTGTACATCTGTCTTCCTTTCTGCAAACCTTGTAAAGGAGACTCCTTCTCAGACAAATATTTTTCCCATCTCATTTGACACAAAGAAGGAAGGAAAAATATTGCCTATCACGATAAACATCAGTATGATATTCCAATTTTCCAGCGTTTGACAGCAATCAAGGGAAGAGTAATGTGTTCCTTCTGTGACTAAATCATTTAGAGACCAAGGTATTCTGTCTCATTCTCATTAGGACAAAAAAAATTTCAATAATCTCATTATCCCTGTGTGAATAACAGTAAAAAAGCACCAAGACTAATGACTTCTTCAGAGCTTGCTCTCATGAATGCCAGCGGCCTGTGCATCTACCTAGCAGCCTCTGCTACTCTGAATGCCATGCCTAACATCCTATTTTGTCCAAAGTGAGGTGTGTGCACACCCTTACACTCTAAAGATTCTTTTATGTTTGTTTTTTTTTTTAAAGTCTAACTCCATTGCAAAAAGAAAGAAGAATGTCATGGCATGTTAAACTTTATGGAAATTCTTCTGGAGAATAACATAATTTCACGGTGCATTACTCCGAAATGACCTAGTACTTGAACAATTAATTTTTAAGGTGTAGCATTGACTTCCCCTTGCTGTATTTAACCCACATCTCAAGTTGTCAACAATGCCAAGGATTGGACAATGAGTTGGAAGAAGATCAGGAGCCTGAAAATTAGTCCCTGTCTACTGCGTTTTCTTTAATCAGACATAATACTTCCCACTTTGCTTTCAAATGAAAGGGGAAAGAAATAGTTACTTAGAGACACTTTACAGTCAGTAAAGTGGCAGGAAAGCAGCACAATCCTTGGAGACAAGAGCTCTATTTCTACCTTTGCTGGTAATTTTCTGTGACCCTTGAACAAACTTAGTCCCTTCTCTGTGTTGATGGGGGGACGGGGAGAGAAGGAATGTGGCTTGCTATGCACTCCCAAGCCAAATTCTGTAGTAGGTAATCCAATAGATTGGAAATATGGTTTCTGATCTTCTTGGAATAAAATTCACCCTCCTGAGTCTTGAAATTTTTTTTCTGGTCTTTCTACATCCTATGTTTCCTTTTACCTATTTGCTCTCCCCACCCCTCTTCATCATGCACACAGGTAAAATAGAGAATTGCTATGCAAGGACATCTTCTCAAGACTCCCAGGGGGCCTTTAAATTCGTAAGAAGCAACCATGGGTGGTAGGGTTGGAAGGATTCTTATAAAATGTCCACGTCCACGTGATGTTTTCCATTTGGGGAAAAATAAAAGACTCAAAGAGGAAAGAGTGTTCCCAAGGTCACAGCGTTGTTTATTGGTAGAAGCTCTAATTCCCCATCCAGCACTCTGCCCTCCAATCCAAGCTAGCGCCACCATCATTTTCTGATATTCCAATTCCAGACTTCACAAAAACAACACACAACTTAGATCAGTAAGCATCAGAACAAAAGGATTTTAGAGTTGAGAAAGTTTTGCAAATCACAGAGACACCTAGATGAGTGATGAACTCCTGTCCAGATTTGCCTGGAACTAAAAAGAGTTATTTAAGATATGCAGTTTAAAACCAGGAATGTGCTGGGCAAACTATGATGCATTGGTCACCCTATTTCATGCCCAACTGACACTTAAATTTATTCTCCAACCCCCTGCATGCTAACATGAATCTCTTTAGCACAGGAACATCGATGACATTCTCACTTAGTAAATTGAATTGTTGGAACCATCAGATGTAACTGTGGGTCTTTATTCTGTCCTTTGAGTCATACTGAATAATACGGACAGTGATTCTGTAGGTAACTAGCCAGACCACACCAGTGGAGGATGGATTTTCTCTCCCTAAATCTGAGAAGCCCATGGAGTTAAAAGCCAAGCATTCTAAAGAGTTTTTTCTCTCTCCTAGACTATTTGATGAGAACGGTCTCTTCTCTTCCGGGATATCACCAGAAGCATTATTAAGTGACTGTAAGGTCAGGTTTATACATTGTTTAGTTTTAATTTCTCTGAAATCTCCATGCCCAGATCCCATTCTGGGACAGTGTACCTTCTAAGGTCTGACTTCAGGTGATCAAATAATAAAGGACGGTAGATTTCTGAGACAATAGAAGCAGCAGAAGTATAGCTTTTTGTATGTTCAGATTTTCTGGGACCTGGGTGACATTTCCAGTCAAATATATCTGGTAGGGCAGCAGCCCCTCTAAATGAGAATGGTTTTCTTTAGTACTCTCATCGGATGGGTGACTGCTGCAACTTTGCCATTTTTATTCCCTGGGAAAACTAGTTGACTGGCTATTAGTTCTGTTCAAGGGATTCATAATTACCTTCTCCCCATAGGACAATGGCCATTTGGGAGACTTTCTAGGGCGTGAAGGCAGAGCGCTGAGTCCACAAAAACACAAAAATTGCAAGAAGGCAAAACTTTGGTTGGGGCCATCTCTTCTTCTGGTCTTTAACTTTTTCACCCTCCTGCTCACTTTTGCAGAGAGCCATGTCCCTCCACTGCCCAATGGGTATCCAGAGCTCCCCTGCTCTCTTGATTAGGTACTCCTTTTCCCTAAATAACCCATGCACCAAGTTAGCGCTCCCACCCAAAACTAATTTAATTAAAAAAGGGAAAAAATCAGCTGATAAAATTCTGAGATAAGTGTTCAAAAAGAGAGCAATTTAATTATGTGATTAAGGAAATTTGTACGAAGGTGATAACAGGAGGCCTAACTCTCATAAGTGGGGTTTTGGTGGGGGAAGAAGGAAGAGTTATCCTCAAGGAAGATTTCATCAATCATAAAGCAAGTCCCTAAGTGATGTAAAAAAAAATGTATGAAGAGAAGAAGAGCCTTTATAAAAGCTGGCCTAGTCTGGCTTCCAGTCTCCCTTTTATCTTTCCCTCTTGAAAGCTTCCAATTTCTATATTGAACTGAACTACGAAGCTGGCAGTTCATTTGTTTGCTTTTTACAAGGAAAAAAAAAATATCACCAGGCAGCAGAGACTCAGACCTATAATTTCAATTACTCAGGAGGCTGAGATCTGAGGATCAAGATAAAAAGCCAGCTCAGGTAAGAAAGTCTGTGAGATTCTTGTATGGGAATAATGATGCAAAAGTCAGAAGATAAACTGTGACTCAAGCAGTAGAGCACCATTCTTTAGCAAAAAACAAAAAAAAGCGGGGGGGGGGGGTGGAGCTATAGAATACTCCCAGACTCTGAGTTCAAATTATAGGACAGGTTTTTTATAAAAAGGAGAAAGAAATCATAGACAGTTACTTTGTAAAGGAAACTTCAATTTGGATATTTAATGTGTTTCTGCAATTATGTTTGATGATATATTTTTTGAAGAAAAACAACAAAATGATACTATGGTTTTCTCAGTGAAATGTGTCAAGGCTTATTAAATATTTATTCTGTTACTGATTATGTTAACTTTAATCTATTGGTTGTAATGAAGTTTATTATGTATCTACATTGTGAAGTTGGTTAATACAAGTTTTGCACTTATTAATTAATTAGTAATAATGTGGGAGATGGCTCAAGTATACATAAACATTCTGTTCTTATTCCAATTTTAACTTACTACTTTTAATATCCACTAATGATTCTTGCCTGAGTTTATTAATAGTATGGTGGTTGAGAAATGGTGATTTTTTTCCTACAATTATTTCAACATTCATTACTTGGCATTCTGTTCTATGGTACAAATTTCCCTTCTCTCTCACTCATTGCTTTATTTATATTAGCATGAAATTATGGATTCTTTCTTCATGAGATATGTCATAATTCATTTTTTTATTTAATGTTCAAATTGTTCCAAATTTGGACAGTAGAATTTCAAGGAAGCAGGCTTATAGCCATATGTCATGTCCTAATTACCTTTGACAAGTTTCTTACATTTCAACCATCAAAGGTATTACAGGCTCATATTTTCCATGATCCAATTCCAGAATCAAGTGTATCTCTACAAAGTCCTGGTTGCATTTAGTGAATAATAACATTAAGAAAGCAAGATCTAGGTGTATTCATTGCTACTGGATTGTCATTGGTTCTATGACTTCTTAGTAGGAAAAGCTAGAAAATATGTGTCTATGTGTATATATGAATATTTACATATATTTCCATTTTATATGTGTATGTTTTAGAAAGACAGACAAGCAGACAGACAGACAGATAATAGAAAACTATGAGTTCACAACAAAACATCAAAATCCAATCCATCAAAGTACTCATAACTGTTTCAATCTCTAGACTTTTGTTTTGTTTTTTACTTGTTGACTTGGAACTAGAAATATTCTCAGACCTCCTACTTGTAAATGTCTGCCTGCTGATCCATCCGATACCAGTGTGTGGCTTATACACATTGTGTCTTGATGCTCAGTGGAGAATTTCAGTTTAACATGTTATTTTATCTTCCTTTCCCTCTCCATTACATATTGGTATTCCACAGGTTTCTGTCCTTGAGCCAATTATTTCTTCCTTCAATACACTTGCTTCCTATAGGCGCTTTTTCCTCTCTCATAGCAACAATTATGCACATGCAAATGACTTCCCAATCCTTATGTCCAGTTCCACTCTCTCACCTGAGCCACTGACTTCTAATTGCAACTAGTTACTGCATAATAGCACTCTGGGGGCCTCCCTGCAACTTTGGATTCATCAAGTCTTAAATAAGCTTATTATATTTTTTTCATTCTTTCTGACTTGCACACCATATGCCTTTAGTTCTATTCTTTTACTTTCTTGAAATGCCCTTGTCTACACACACACACACACACACACACACACACACACACACACACACACACTTCACTTTTTGCTGTGTCTGAAGAAACCTACTGATCTTACAGCTTAGACTTCAACTAATCCTTTTCCACAATAAGAAAATGGATATTTTTCTCCTCTAGATCTGTCAGATGTTCCTTTCCTTCATTCGTGTATTGCCTTCCATACATCTGTTGTCTTCATTATACTTCAGTGGTCCCCACAGTGAAGTAGAACACATCATATTCATCTCTATATTCCATAGTGTTCAAGAAAGTATTGGTCCATACTTGGTTCTTATTGCATATCTACTATATGCTAACTGGGGTTTTTATGTTTTATAATTTGCCTTCTTCTGTATGTGCATATGTGTGTTGGTACTGGGACTTGAACTCATGCTCTCACTGGCTTTTTCAGCGAAGGCTGATCTTTACTACCTGAGCCATACCTCCACTTACGCTTTTTTGCTGGCTAATTGTAAATAAGAGTCTCATGAACTTTTTAGTTCAGACTGGTTTTGAACTGTGATCCTCAGATCTCAGCCTGAGTAGCTAGGTTTATACGTGTGGAGCCGTCAGTGCCTAATGTCATTTGATTCTTATAACACAATATTAGGACAATAGTATTACTATATCCTCACCCCAACTGTACACGTTTTAGATAAATGTTGTATGCTATCCATAGAAGCTCTACACTAGCAGCACAATGCTAGCTCTGTGCTTCTCTGCCTCTTGTTTTTTTAACACAGGCATGTCATCTACCACTTGGCCTGCTGATAAAACAGATATTGCCAAGCTATGCATCTCCCCTAAGAGCCAGGTGTCATGGTGAGAGATGCCACCGGCTCTCTCCCAGGCCTGGCCTCTGCCTCATGCCTCAGAGACTAGCCTTGTCACATTGAAACATCTCCTTAGCTTCACCTGCTCATGTAGTTTGTATATGCCTTAGCAGAACCCACAGGTAATGTATGCCAGAAGTGATTTCCAGAAATAAGAGTCAGAGAACAGGAAGGATAAAATAGGCAAGGGTAAAAAGCTTATGTGAGGGAGTGCTGTGAGCTTGGCCACTCATTTAGACAATTGGACATCAATCTCCTTGGGTACTTCTGAGAAGCTGGTATACCACAAACTCCATAAACACCCACCTTAGGGAAGGAAATGGGAACCATTCGTCTCAAGCTCTCATTCCTCATTGCTCAAAGACTGTGTGAAGAGTGTAACTCCTGCTCGCTTCTAAGCTGTGCGTGTAGATCATGATTAATTTCCCTTGCACCTTCACAGAGGAATTGCAAGATCCTGAGGCACGAGGCAGGTGCGTGTGTTATATTTGTGTGAAGCTGGCTGCCCTTGTAATGGCTAGGGTAAATGTGGTCTGAGCAGATGTGAGTCACTGCATGTGAAAATCCAGCGCACCACAGGGATCCGAACCTGATGTCCTGGCATTCCATGACAGAATGACACCAGGATGCCTTTAAGAAGAAGTAGAGGGGCTGGGAAGGTGGCTCAGTGGTAGAGCGCTTGCCTTGCATGCCTGAGGCCCTGGGTTCGATTCCTCAGCACCACATAAGCAAAAAGAAAAAAGCCGGGAGTGGCGCTGTGGCTCAAGTGGTAGAGCGCCAGCCTTGAGCTGAAGAGCTGAGGGACAGCGCCCAGGCCCAGAGTTCAGGCCCCACAACCGGACCCCCCCAAAAAAAAAGAAAAAGTAGAAACCAGAGAGAGGAGTCCACGTGTACGCAGAGGTGGTGTGAAAGCTTCTTAGAAACAAGTACCATCACAATCAGGGTACTGGGATACCAGAACTGCCAGCAACACTGACAGATGAGCAGAAAGCCATGCCTGCAAAGCCACAGCTTCCTCATTCCTAAGTCACCATCTCTTTGAGGATAGAGATTCCTGTTTTCTTCAGGAGAACTGAGTGACCCAAATACCAACCCAGCCTCTCCTTCCTTTGCCTTTCCTTAGCACAGTCAGCCTTGCTACATTTAAGGAGTTGTCCTACATTTAATGGTGTTGTCCTCCATCACCTGCCTCCAACTGGACTTCTCCAGTTTTCAGTCCTCATCTCCCACCCACTCAAGAGACTAGTATCCCTCTCAGTGCCCATGCCCACCCCAATATTCTACTATTGGTCCTTTGGTTTGTTTGAGGCCATGCTCCAGAACAGAATCTACCTCCTCATCCTTCCCCTCATCCTCTTTTAAGCCTTTTTTTATATTGTGTTATTTGAACAATGGTAATCAAATGATAGGTGTTTTCTTTCTCCCAAAGATATCCAGGCCTTAAACCCTGGGATCTGTGAATGCATCACCTTACATTGACAAATAGGACTTTTCAGATTTAATTTGATGTTATAGACCTTCAAATTGGGAGATTCTTCTGCATTACCATCTTTTCGTTGTTGTTGGTGGTGGTGGTCCTGGGGCTTGAACTCTGAGCCTGGGTGCTGTCCCTGCGCTCTTCAGCTCAAGGCAAGCACTCTACCGCTTGAGCTACTGTGCCACTTCTGGTTTTCTAGTGGTTTATTGGAGATAAGTGTCTCATGGACTTCCCTGCCCGGGCTGGCTTTGAACTGTGATCCTCAGATCTCAGCCTCCTGAGTAGCAAGGATTATAGATGTGAGCCATCGGCTATTGTATTATTAAGGTCTAATCTCATCTGTTGATCCCTTAAAAAATGACTAATTTCTCAACAAAAGTCAATAAAAGAAATGTGATAAAAAAAAGAAATAAAGAAAAATGAGGCAGAAGGAGAAGGCAGAGACTTGACTGGCCCATTGCTACATTTCGTGATAAAGAAGGACATGAGACAAGGCATACAAACATCTCTCACACCTTGGAGAGTACTACTTCAAAAGCTGAAAACAACCCATGAAAGCAAGAAAGAAACAGAGCCATCAGGCTGTAACCACGTACAAATGAACGGAACCCGTGGACCTGCCAACAGGCTAGGGAACACATAACTAGATTCTAGTTTCATGAGAATCATGTCATGATTCTACTAAGCTAACAAAGCCACAGCATGATAAACTGCTATTTGTTGTTGTTGGTGGTGGTGGTGGTAGTTGTGGGGCCTGAACTCTGGGCCTGGGCGCTGTCCCTCAGCTCTTCAGCTCAAGGCTAGCGCTCTACCACTTGAGCCATAGCACCACTTCTGGCATTTTCTGCTTATATGGTGCTGAGGAATCGAACCCAGGGCCTCATGCATGCAAGGCAAGCACTCTACCACTGAGCCACCTTCCCAACCCTGATAAACTGCTATTTTAAGCAGTTCATTTTTGTGGTGCTTTATTTCAAACAACAGAGATAATAAAATACAATTTGTAAAAAAAATAATAGAAATCTAATAATAAAATCTTAAGTGCTCTAAAGATAAACATTTATAGTTTTTGTTCCACAAGCAGGTGGATTTTAATGTACCATGGACTGGCTATTTTACACTCCTCAGGAGAAGTTGCTTTAATATATATTAATTATGTATATATAAAATATTTTAAGAAGCACACCTCTCTGGAGAGAGAGAGAATGATATTAGTGGGTGACTTTTGCCTTCTTTCCAAAAACCAGGGTAATGATAAAGGGGTAGTTTTAGGTTGAAATCAGAGGAAAACTTTGATATATGAGTATGAAGTTTCAGTGTCACAGGAGAGTAAAACATGGAAATCTGGACCAAAAGTAGAGATGAAATCTAAGTGAACCTGCAACTGGAGTTAAGACCAGAATATAGCATTAGCCGGGAATTAGAGGAAATGTAGACAAAGTAGATGAATTACAAGTATATGAAATAATAAAAACAGCTCCACAACTTGTATATATTGGGAGAGGGCAAAATGTCAAAAAAAAATCAAGTGGGATTACTAAAGGCCATGAGTAATAGCTAGAAAGAGAGAGAGAGAGAGAGAGAGAGAGAGA
This sequence comes from Dipodomys ordii, assembly GCF_000151885.1. Lineage (NCBI taxonomy): Eukaryota > Metazoa > Chordata > Mammalia > Rodentia > Heteromyidae > Dipodomys > Dipodomys ordii. Next base: position 13,775,796 of record NW_012267251.1, read on the forward strand.
GAGAGAGGTGTTTGAGGAAAAGAAGAATCATGCAAGGGTTTGAACAGGCAGAAGTTTGTTTCAGCCAGTCCACCTAATGCTTTGTAGTAGTGGGGAAGCAGCCAGTGTAAGCAGATGCTGTCATTGTTTATGGAGGATCCTGATTAGGTGTATCCATTAAGAGATCGATAACTGGAACCCAGGCATCATTGCTCTTGCTTTGCTCCTAATGGCCTCTTTTTCCATTCCAAACTTAAGAGTGAGATTTGGATTAAAGGTCATGAATGGAATGATCCAAAGGGACAATATAGAACAATTCTCTTCTTTACCTTCTTGAGATGAGATGGAAGAGGCAAAGGTACAGTTCTAGCATTGCTCATTGTCTTTTGGCTACCCTTCCTTCTTCTGTTTTGGAGCAGGCTCAACCATCTGCTGAAGAAACATTCTCCAAGGTTTAAGAGATTTTTTTAAGGGACCAAAAAGAAGACAGTAAGATGAGAGGAAATGAGGGAGTAGGGAAGAGAAGAATACCAATCTTTCTAAATAAGTTTTAATTGTGACTGGTTGAATTGAAAAGTGACTGGTTGAGGATTCTAGAAAGGTTTCCATTGGCTAGAGCTTTTTCTTGGCATGTCTCTCAGGAATCCAAGAAATGGTTAGAAGGCCAGTCAAGATGATGCTAACTCATATAGATACAGATATAGATATAGAAAGAAAAATATAAGTGAATACAAAAATCAGTGAATCTCCAAGTATCTCTCATCAAATTAGAATGTATATTCACTGTAAAGAAAAAAATTATCCAATGATTGAGGCCAACCTCACCATTTATAAGAGATCAACATCATGCTCCCTGACATGATTTGCTGAGAAATGCACAGCATGTCTCTGGTACTTTTCCCCCGGATTGAAGAACTTCGATCTAATACTGTAACGAGAAAACATCAGGCAAACAAAAAGAAGTGGACACTCTATAAAACAACTTAGCCAGAATTCTCCAAAAGTGTCAAAGTGATTAATGACAAGCAAAAAACAAAAAAAAACAAAGAATTGTCACAGATTGCACGGAGACAGAGGAGATGTAACAGCTAAATATAACATGATGCACTGGATGGGATCCCCAAATGGAAAGAGAAAAATAGTACAAAAATTGGTGAAATCTGAATCAAAATCTACAGTTTAGCCAACAGTGCTGTTGCAATGTTCATTTCTTAGTTGTGATCTTTGTACTATAGTCAAATGGGATGTTAACATTAGGAAAAGCTGAGTTAAAGTGAAACTATTATTTTTGTCTCTATTAATCCCTCTTTGGGAAAGTAGCCATCTTTCTCAGGCCAGAAACATGAACCTGGCAAAAACCATCTATGCTACAATGTTGAGTATAGATTCCCAACCTTTAGAACTAGGAAAAAATACATGTCTGTTGTTTAAACCACCAGCCAATGGTATTTTATTCTTGTAATCTAAGATTACATATAGTTTTCTTCAACATATGATAGTAATCCTCAAAATAGCCAAAAAATATAGAACATGTAAGTCAATTTTCAACAAGGTAACTTGTAAAATATAAATCAAATATGTCAATAAATGTTATTGTTTGTGACTTGATCAGATGATCTTACTTAAAAAGTAGAACAGCTTTATTTTGGATCCAGTCTGTCTAGACTACTGGTGTAGTACAGAGAGAGAGAGAGAGAGAGAGAGAGAGAGAGAGATAGTAGTAAATTAGTAGACAGTCTGAAAATAACAGTTACTGTTAAACAAGAGATTATTTTTCCCCAGTTGTAGGAATTAAATGCAGGACCTTGTACTTGCTAGGCAGGAGATGTACCAAGCTACACTCTTAGTTCCAAAAAGATAACCTAAAGTGAAAGGGAAGAAGAGACCTGGAAAGTTGGTAAGAATTCAAGAATCAGAACATCTCCAGTGAAGCAAAAAGCCTAAAGATAAACAGGATTAATTCAGATGGACAAATAACAACTCAGAGCTCTATATCTCCAGGACTATATACCAAACAGAGACTTACATGAGGTTAGCATCTCATTGCCACTTCCAACTCCCCTCTGCCATGGACCAGAACCAGTCAGATGGATCCAAATAAACATCCATTAAGATTAGCTAAGATTGTTTAAACCTGGGTTTAAAGAATTAGGAGCTTAGCTAGGTGCTGGAGTCATGCTTGTAACCTTAGTTAATCAGGAGGCTGAGATCTGAGGCAATTCAAAGCCAGGCTGGAGAGAAAAGTCCATGAGACTCTTATCTCCAATTAACCAGCAAAAAAGCTGAAAGTAAAGCTGTGGCTCAAATGGTAGAATGCCATCCTTCAGCAAAACAACCAAGTGAAGGCACAAGGCCCTCAGTTCCTACTACTGTCTGAAAAAGAAGTAAAGAAAAGACAAATAATTCTGAGTTCAAGTGACCTCCAGATGGTCTTCACAGATTACTAAAGTAAAAGGAAGAAGTTTGTACGGACTAAAGTGTAATCATGGCATAATTTGAATATGCACACACTGAGATATCTGGTTCTTATAATAACAAGTCGTGTTATTTGAACTAAAGCTCTGACTGAAGACGAATAAAATGTCAGATAAAATATGCTCAAAACATCTCTTTAGGAAAAAGGATCTAATAATAAACAGTTGAAATCTTAGAGGAATAAGTTGGCTTTCTGGGCCGAGAGGAGGAGCTACAAAACAAATGTTTAGATGGCGTCTATAGGCAAAAGGCAAAGACTGAAAACCCAAGTAGAGTGTGGAACAACATGGTCTGACACACAATTGTATCACACATACTCATATATACATATATATATATGCACACACATAAACACAATATAGATAGGTTTACATATACACACGCAAATGTATAGATGCATACATATGTAAATAAGCATAAGCATACACACACATGTATACAAACATAAGCCAGGAAAGAGGTACTTCCATCCCTTTAACAATACAGACTTCCTGGAAATTAATCTCCACATTGGAATATACAAGTTCAAGTTCTAAATCCACTGGAAATTGCATCAAGTTGCATGATCAGAGAATACAAAAACTAACATTCGTGGAAGGCAAACTCAGAACTCTGAAGCATGGTATCTTTACCGTGAGCCTTTGAGATGGTATACCAAGTGTTCTGGGGCCAAGAGAGACATACAAAAGTGTTTCGCTTATTTAGTACAGAAACAAGGTGTCCAAAATGAGAAGCAACGGGCAGAGCAAGGGCCAGAAACTAATCCACAAAGACTTCAGAAGTGACAAAACATTAGAAATGAAAGCTTAAATCATTATGCTTTTTTAAAAGAAATTAAAATGGTATTTTAAAATGGTAGCAATTTTAGCCAGGCACTAGTGGCTCACACATGTAATCCTAGCTCTTCAGGAGGCTGATATATAAGGATCACAGTTTGAAGCCAGCATGGGAAGAAAAATGGAGGTATAATTCAAATGGTTGCCAATCATGAGTTGGGGTGGGAGAGGAGGAGGAACAAATGAGAACCCAAACACAAAGTCTTGAGTTCAAGCCACAATACCAGCATGGAAAAAGAGAGCAGATCTTTCTAAAGGAAAATGAACCTAGATGGTATGTAAGAAAGACATAAAAAGGGATAGTATATGAAAATCTCATTTGTAAGCAGTAATGAGAATAAAATGGTAGGTATGTAGACTGATACTTCTGAACATAGTTTGCATAATAATAATTAATAATAATAATAATATAATATAATAATAATTTATAAGTTATAAATAATAACAATTAATATAATAATTATTAATTAATTAATAATAAATAATTAGTTGATAATAATTAATACTACCTACAGGAGCTACTGGATTAAAAAACCTATTAAAATACTTGGCAGCAACATATATAACAACAAAAAAGAATTATATAATCCATAAGAAGTGTAGATAGTAGAAAAATGTATTAAGATTCTTCAATTATCTGGGAAGTGAATATCTTACTATTTTAATGCTAGTTTATATGAATTCTGTAAATCCTTAAGTCCCTAATGAAACAAGAGAAATTATGATTCTGACATCTACACTTGTAGAAGAGAAGAAAATACAAGACAAAAGCATGTTGATTTAGTCAGGTATGATGATACAAGTTTGCAATGTCAGCATTTTGAAGGCTGCAGCATCCAGATATAACTATGAATTCAAGACCAGACTGGACCTATCTACCCAGAAAAAAAAAAGCAATCTCAAATTTTGCAAAAATAAGAAGGTGAATGAAAATATTACAAGTATGAGATACACAAATCACTAAGTGAGATGCTTACTTTAAGCTTCATTGGTTTAGGACCTAGGTTAGGCATAAATAAGCAGAATATTTTACATAAAAGTCTTTCAAAATATATGGAGGGCTATGCCATTTAAAAGAAATACAAAATTATTGAAAATTGAAATTTAAAACAGAAAGCTTATGTAACCATATTAAATAATAGGGAAAAGAACTTTTTAGATTCACAACATATCTAGAGAAAAGGAAGGATAAGTTTTCATAGTAAAAGCTGAGCTTAGGCAGAAAAATAGAATACCTGACATTTGTATGCACTTAATACATAATATACAAATAAATAAAGCCAAAGAAAAATTACAACCACCAGGAATTGATTAAAAAAGAAAATACTAATGAAATAAAATAATACAAAATTGGTAAACTTAAGCTCATAGACATATGTATAACTCTCTATCCAATAGCCATAGAATATATTTTATTTTCAACAGAGGACATTTTAAAAATAATTATGTACTAGAACATGAAGTAAATATCAGAAAGTTTTAATGAAATAAACTTTTTAAACTCCGTTGTCGTCTGACCACAATGCAATTAAGCTAAAAATCAATAATGAAAAGATAACTCAAAGAGACCTATTTCTGAAAATTAAGAAATACACTTCCAAGCAGGTCAGAGAATAAAGCATAATTGAATTTCTTGAATATTTTTACTAAAAAATAACAAAATAAGACATAATATGCTGACCTGGAATGAAGCTGATAGAATGCATACATAAATTTATAACCATAATTGCTTACATAAGAAAAGGCAAAGGACAAAAAAAATCAATGAAATAAGTAAGAATCCTTCAGAAGTTAGAATAAAAATGGCAAAATAAACCCCAATAACTTAGAGTGAAAGAATTCATATAAGTAGAAGCCAAAATTTAATTTAAAAAAATAATAAAATCAGGCTGAAATTCTTTATGTACTTTTTTGGAACGATCCCAAAGATGTGCTATTAAGAAAGAATTATAACTAGTGAATGCATTCTGCTAACATTTATATAAAAAGATTACATATATGGAGAGACAGAAAGAAACGTTGAGATAGAGACAGAGAGAGGAGAGAGAAAAATGGGAGCTTTTTTTTTAATATTGTACATTTAGGCTTTCTTTGGAATTCTATACGAACTGATTTGAATGGAGAGACTTAGAGATAATAGAGATGGGAATTTTCACTGCTAAGCTGCTTGTGATACCTTGAGTCTGATAAAAATAAAGTCACATATTTCTTTGCAAATTAGATACATAAAAATTTTAAATGAGAAAAAAATTGATCAGCTGACAGTCCACAAATAAATGTTCCACAGAGATTGTGCAGATGCTTTGTTGAAATAGAAGGAGAATACTGTTGCTTGCTTGTTTGCTGCTCTTAAGCTGGCAAAGCAATTGTGTTGGCAGTGCTGGGTAGGCAATTGGCTACAGTGGAGGGGTGAGGAGAGTGTGGCAGTGCAGAAGTGGCTGTGATGAGAGTAAAGTCAGCAGAGGTGACGTTAGTGGCAGTAGTGGCAGAGGTGGAGGTGGTGGGAAGTTGGGGGTAGTGACTTGTCAGCTATTGGGATAGTAAAACTCTCTGAAATCTTCCATTTAGAGCTGAAGGCTCTTTCAGTCAAATTTCCTAGCAAAACAACAAACCTTATTCATCAATATGAGCCCAAAAATGTAGTAGAATATTCATCACATCACTCCTGCTATGATCACCATGTTTCCTTCCTTCCTCCCTTTTTTCCTTCCTTCCTTTTTCCTTGCTTCCTTCCTTCCTTGCTTCCTTCTTTCCTTCTCTTGTGCTTATTAAGAAAAAAGTTTTTTAATATATTTTTTATTGTAAAGATACTGTACAGAGGGGTTACAGTTACATGAGTAAGGTAATGAGTACATTTCCTATGGAGCATTGTTACCCCTCCTTTGTTTTTTCCCTACCATCCCTTCCCTCCCCATCTTCCCAACTCCTCTAGAATAGCTATAATCAAGAAATCTATATCTTGCCCATGTAATTGTAACCCCTCTGTACAGTATTTTCACAATAAAAAAAAGAAATCTAATAACAACAGATGCTGGAGGAGATATGGCCAAAAGGAAACCCTACTGCATTGTTGGTGGGTGTGTAAACTTGTTCAACCACTTTGGAAAGCAGTATGGAGGTTCCTCAAAAGACTACACATTGAACTCCCCGAAGACCTGGCAATCCCACTTTTGGGCATTTACCTAAACGATCACAAACAAGACCATGCTAAAGCTACCAGCACAACCATGTTTGTTGCAGCATTATTTACCATAGCTGAAATATGAAACTAACCCAGAAAAAAAAAGGTTTTGACGGGACTCAACTTGAACTCAGGGCTTTCTACCTACCAGGTAGGTGCTTGACCACTTGAGCCACACCCCCATCCCTTGTTGCTTTGGTTATTTGTAAAATAGGGTCTCACTCTAACTGAGCCAGCCTGGGTTGTGATTCTTCTACTTAGGCTTCCCATGTATCTGGGATAAGAAATATGCACTACCATGTCCAGCTTTGTGTTGGTTGACATGAGGTCTTGCAAGCTTTTTCTGGAGCAAGCCTTACACCAGATCCCCGGATCTCTGCCTCCTCACCAGCTAGTATTACAGGCAGGAGCCACCCTCCCATTGCTTTTTCAAAACAATTGTTTGCATGTTTTGAGGCTTAAAAAAAATCTCCCCTCTCAACAAATTTTTAATTCTGTACATTACTTTCAACTACAAACAGAATGTTGTTTGCAGACCTGTATAACTATTTTATCTTGCATAACAGGTACTATTGTACATTGTCCAGCAACTCCCCATCTTCCTTTTCCTCCAGCTCCTAACAGATGCCACTCTGCTTCCTGCTTCTGTGAATTTGAGGAAGATAGATAGATAGATACATACATACATACATATGAATAATGCTGCAAAGAATATGGGAATGTAAGCATGCACTGAAGTCCTGATTTCCATTCTTTTGGAGGAGAAATACCCATAAATAAGTTGGTTGGATCATCTGATAACTGCTTTTATTTTTTGAGGATTTTTGTTTCCCAAATGAGCAACATCATTTCACATTTCTACCAATAATTTATCCCAAATAATAGTCCAGTTTCTTCAGTAGCAAATTTCTCACCAGAACGTATTACTTTTCATTATTTCAGATGATAGATATTTTCTTATGGTTTTCAAAATCTTACTTTGGTGGCTGTTTTTATGTCCTTTTCTGTTTTTTTTTCTTTCCTTTTTTTTTTTTTTTTTTTTGAGGAATGAATAGTCAAACCCTCTGGCCAATTTGGCTATAAAATTATGGGAGTTCTTTCTAGAGGTTGGTTATGCCCTATCAGATATATAATCTGAAAGTATTTTATTTCTGTCAATAGATTGCCTTTTCACCATTTGCTTTGTTATGCATCTGACCTTATGATTTACTTAGATTCACAAAATTCAGTCTCCTCATTGATTCCCAGCTGGATTGTACTGAACCTCAGAAGGTTGAAGAATTGTCCCTACAATATACAGGATCTGAGAAGCTGTGAGCTATAAGATGCTATTTTTAAGTGTTATTTGGAACACAGAATCCTAAAACAGCTACCAAAAGATCTATTCGTCTTTTTATGCCTATTGCAGATGTGCCAAACATATCTGCGATATGTTTGCAAAAGACCATATACTTTATGGTTGAAGAAATCCTGAGAATGGGTCTTTGGGGACAAAAGCCAAATCCCTGATGATTCTGAAGTGAGTTCATGATGACCAAATTGCCATGGAGGAGGGAATATTTAGTAATCTCAAGACAAAACCCAAGAACCTTGCATCACCCATGAGATTTTGCTATTGTTCCCCCCTCCTTCCAGGACCATTGGCTGTGGGTCAGAGGCGAGGTGCCCGAATCAATTTGCATCTGCAGAGGAGAGATTGCCTCCCAAAGAGAAGTATTATCCTAGCCTCCCTAGTGAGAAACTTCAATTTCTCACTAATCATGCTCCTGAGTTGGTTCAAGCAGGGGAAGCTGATTGCTCAAAGGCTTTAAAAATGGTGGATGAAAAGCAGAATAACATTTTATCCACAGCCATGCAATAGTTTTGTGAAAGGTCCCCTCTGCCAGCCCCCCCACCCACAATCTTCATTTAGACAAAATGCAGGGACTTTCTGATTATCTGATTTTATATAGACTCAAAAAAACTTCCCCACATCAACTTGTCTGAATTTGCTTTATTTAAAGAGATGCATAGTACATTTCAAGGGTTAATGTTAAACAGAGAGATGCAACCACAATCTTGACTAAATAGTCACATAAAAAATGTGAAGGGAAAAACAGAACAGGGAAGGACACAGAAGGTCAATTTCCCTAGGGTCTATGGCATAGCTCTTTAGGAGAGTATTAGTTAGGGGAACCTCTTTGCCCCTCACTAATTTACAGGTAAAATGAGCACCCTGTGTAAAAGTGAAACCAACAGGATTGAGATCTCTCAAATGCAATAAGAGGTCTTTATTATTATTATTATTATTAAATTATTATTATTACTACTACTTGTTGTTATTATTAATAACACCATTGCTATTGAAACTTACCTAGGTTACTTTACTCACACAACAAAACTCCCTCAAAGTGACTTCTGTCTCCTTGGATCTTTTCTGTACACTCTCCATTTCCTTTGCATTATAATATCCAGGCTAACAATACTATAATTTCTACCATTGAAATATACCATTTCCCCTCTCCAAAAAATAGGCCATTGTGATTATTGAGTAGGTCTGAGTACTTTGTGCTGCTTCATCTTTTCTTGCTGTAACTAGACAGCCCTTTCTTATTCTTATGATAACTGAAACATTTGAACAATCTTTGTCCTACAGAAGAGCTGATCTCAGAGCAATTGTGCTTTGTACCACTCCATCCCCTTTGGGAGCAAGATCATTTTAAAAATAATGACTTCTCCAGCAGTTTATTACCAGCCTGAAGTCATTTTCACACCTCAGAAGTGAAGGCTTAATGAGCAAAGAAATTAAAGAGTAAAAACTCTGCTAGTGTCTTCTTAAATGGCAGCATTTTTGGCAGTGTGGTAGAAGATGCACTTCCAAAGAGGAGCTGGATCATTCATCTTCTCCAAATGACTGTTAGGTAACGAACTTCCAAGTGTCCATCTCTCTACCCCAAAATACCACCCCCTTTCTTTTCTGTTCTGGAGGAGACAGGTGACTGGCAGGTCACATGGTAAATAATAGAGATGTATTCCCATGACATGTTCATGTAGGCATGCTGAAAACAATAATCAGGCCTTGGAATCTTCCAGACTCAGTGCTTTGCACATATCCTGATCTTCTTGCCAACATAGCATCTCTCCAAAGTTAAATTCCTAGAAGTGTTTTAAGAGGCATACTTAACACCACTTGTTCTTGTAACTCTTTCCTAACTTTCTCTGTTAGTTGCTTTCTCTCTTCACTGTCCATGGGCTTCTTGACTGGTATGTCTTGTATTTGTACATATTACTATCTTTACTGTGGTCTACTTACATGCCTAAGTCTTGAGTTCTCAATGGATGGTGGCCAATCAGTGTTCATGCTTACATCCTTGATCCTGACACCAATCATAATGCTTGGCAAAAGTAAAAGTTTGCTATTTGGGAGTAAATGGTTAGATGATTATAATTTTTGTGAAATGAATAAGTATCGGAGGTTATGTCCTTTGATTCAAGATAGAGCATTATTATCAACAGGTGGGTCTAAGGCTTGGCTACACTCTGCTATTCTCAAGGAAGAAGATTCAAGATCCATATCTAGACTCTTGAATAAGACTCTCCACATTGCTGCCATAAAACAGATTCCTTGGGAAGCATTTGTGAAAGTCTATTCATTTTTCTACTTGTCCTGGATAGACCAAAGAAAATAAAATGTGATAAAAGAGTTCTCTCCTCTCTCCTCTCTCTCTCTCTCTCTCGCTCTCTCTTTCTCTCTCTCTCTCTCTCTCTCTCACACACACACACACACATACACATTTAGCAACTTAAATGCAGGAGCAGAAATAACTCTCTATCCATCGCTTCTACATCAGTATTTGTCTACTTAATTGCCTATTTGTATGGTTAGATTTGCGGCCCTTACTAATGTTTAGACTGCTTTTCTTTTTCTGTTAAAATTTGTGGTTAGAGTACTTGGATTTCAGTTCCAAATTTTCCATTCCTTTCTTCTTTGATATAGGAAAAAATGATAGAGAAAACAAGTAAAGGGAAAGTGGCCATCTAGTGCCTAGAGGTCAGGAGGGGAAGTTGAGGAAGAGCACTGGGAAAATTACTATCACTCCAAGCTGACCAGAGCCCCACCCAATTAACAGACATGGAGAGCCTTTTTAAACCAATCCCAGGCTCCACATGTTAGTTGAGTGGAACAGACTGTCATCAAAAATGAGAGATTTACTCCTTCTCTGCAGTAGATATAAGAGATGAGACAATTTGCTTTGGAAAAGCCAATGGAATCAAGCTGGTGTTTACTGCTTCAAAAAGGAAGAGTGGACAAATTGCCTTGCTAGAGCATATTGGGTAGAATTGTTAGTTAAAAGTGACAACCCGGCCTATAATTTATGCCGCACTTTGAAAATCTAAGCTGGGAGGCTCTGTGCTCTCCATTGTGTGTTGTAAAGCTTCTTTTGTACTTCTGGCTCATTTTGTGCTGGGAATCATTTAGCCATTGACTTTAACTGCTAATACAGTTCCATCAAATACCAAGTATAAATCAAAATTACTGGATCATTCAAACTCTGTCCTCAGAGTTGTTTATATGTATTTTTTTCCACCATTACTTCAGTATAGTTACAAGAGAAGCTGATAAATGATGATATATGGAATGTGCTTTGCTACCATTTTCATAGAGCTTCTTGCAAATAAGATGTAATCCATGACAAGTTATTTTTCTAGTTATACAAAACATAAATAATGATAATAAAAAGGGAATCAAACTGATGAAGAGTAGAGAAGAGAGCGAGGGTAGATATTTCAAATCAATAGCTCTGCTCTTAGTTCTGGCTGTCTAAAACAGGTCTGAAGATAAAAGAGGAATTTTAAACCTAACTCCACCACACTGGGACCTAAATTCCTTTCTGTCTAGTTTAGCCTAGTAGAGAATGATGGAAAACTCACATTGGTCACATACATAACCTCTTGTTTGAGACTGAGGCAATTCACTCATTCTTAGCCGTGGAAATAGAATCTACATGCATCATTGGTGAAAATCATTCCACCCAAAGAAATAGCTACTATATACAAATCATTGTGGATCACCAGGAAAACAGTAGGAGAGACCCAATTCCAGATTCATTCAAACACACCGGTTGGCAAAAGACTTGGAGTGACAAATATTTCAGTGAATCATTGAGTCACAGCAAAGCAGCAGGCTCATCTGCTTCTTTGTATCAAGGCTTTTTAAATTGTGATTGAAAGGAAAGGAGTCCAATGGTATATCTCCTCTGAATAACTAATGAATTAAATGAATACCAGGAAGTGAAAATATGTTTGGGGGTAGGCAGTGAGGGGGACATGCATAAAAGGAGGGAGGAAGGGTAAGCAAATACTGTCATTATATTCAATGTACACAATGTAAACATTGAACTACATGACTTGAGGGTAGGGATGGAAAGAAGAATGGGAGAAATGACACTGATCAAGAAGCATTCTACTCATAATCTGACTTAAGGAATTAGGACCTCTTTGCACAATTACTTAATAATAAAATTAATACAATTATCATAAACTAAAAAAAAGATGTGCTTGAAAGAATTGATGTCTCAGTAAATTAGCACTTGGTATGTTCATAGTAGACTAAGAAATGTTAAGGCAAAAATTGCTAATATCCCAATATTTTTTCTTTGTCTCTTCCCATTTTACTTCTGCCAGCATGCCTAGAGAATTAGGAAATCCACCTACCAATGTTAACAGCACCTTGTTAGTTGAAAGCCTTACTTAAATCATTATTTTCTCCTGCTGTTTTATTTTGCATATCTGTGTGACATGAAAAAAAAACATAAAGAAAGCAACAAGTGAAAATAAATCCATCTTACATCATTACAGTCATTAATCCCACATTATAAAAAAACAATGAACCAGGTGCCTGTGTCTCTTACCTGTAATCTTAGCTACTCAGGAGGCTGAGATCTGAGGATCACAATTCAAAGCCTGTCTGGGCAGAAAGTCCAGGAGACTCCTATCTCCAATTAACCCCAGAAAACAGGAAGTGGTGCTATGGTTCAAATTGGTAGAGTGCTAGCCTTCAGTGCAAAAGCTCAGGTACAACATCCAGGCCCTGAATTCAAGCCTTATGACCCACAAACAAAACAAAACAAAACAAAAACCAGTAACAATGAGAGCCAGCAGGTGACTCCTACCTGTAATCCAAGTTTCTAAGGAGGGTGAGAAATGAGGTTTGTAATTTGAAGCCAACCTGGGCAGAAAATCTGTGAGGCTCTTATTTCCACCTTACCAGCAAAAGCTGGAAGTGAGGTGTGGCTTCAAGTGGTAGAATGCCAACTTTGACTGAAAAAAAGCTAAGTGAGAGCGCAAGACTCTTGAGTTCAAGCCTCAGTAATGACACACAGAGACAAAAAGGGCTATTAGAATAATGGCATAAGAAGAAGATGTATTTTTTCTGATCTCAAGAATGCCCTTTTTTTTAAGGTGAATTATAAAGGTTGTAAATGACAGTTGTCATTTTACTCTTCCCCTGGGCATCTGAACTCAGCCACTGTCACAAGATGTTGATTCTCTAGGGCCTCAGATTGAATCAGCAGAACAGTTTTTAAAAAAATCTTAGAGAGAGATAAAGAGACAGACAGACAGACAGAGACAGAGAGACAGAGAAGAGCCTTTGAAATGAAGAGTCTGCTGCCCATTTATAGAATCAAATTTTCCAGGAACACAGCTTAGTGTAAGCCACGTTTCATGAACACATTTCAACATAATATAACGAACACAAGTGTTTCAATGAAGCGGATAGCAGAGCAATTTGTACCAGCAGATGGTTCTCTCTGGGATCAGAGCAATTATCTTCTTACTCTACACACTGGGGTAGCCAAAGATTCAACAATTTAAGATTCAAAACAATTTAATAAAGCCAGTGTATTTCTGGAATATTAAAACAAACATCCTAGCTACTCAGGAGGCTGAGTTCTGAGGATCATAGTTTGAAGCCAGCCTGGGCAAAAAAAAAAAAGTCTCTGTGAGGCTTTTGTTTGCAATTAACCACCCAAAAATCAGAAAATGATGCTATGGCTCAACTGGTAGCGTGGTAGTCTTGAGCACAAAGAAACTCAGAGATAGCACCCAGGCCCTGAGTTCAAGCCCTACAACCACAACCACCAGCAACAACAACAACAACAAAAAGAGTCTGCAAGCTATCCCAAAAGAATGTTCAGAAGATAAAAGATGATTTCTGAGCTATAAATTCATGATTGCTGTACTGGGTTATGTCAGGGAATTGGCCTCAGAGGATGTGGTGGTTCATGAGACTCCACTTTGCCACATTGGAGTACCTGGGCCTCCATTCTTCTATTACCTTCCTTTATGTCACCCCTGTGTCATCTAGGATCCATGAACAGATCAAAAACATCACTAACACCATCAATTACCAAGTGAAAGTCTGAACTTCAGATGTTAAAGAGATAGGAATTTATATAGAATTTCCTGTTTCTCTTTGCTTATTTCCTTCTTTTATTTTGCAACAGGATCTTGCCATGTAGTTCAGACGGACCTCAAACTTGTGATCCTTCTCCCTCAGCCTCTCAAATGCTAGGGTTACAGTCATGAACCATCCTATTTCATTCTGTATGGCATTTTGTGGTATACAACTAAAGAATATGGGCCCAGCTATATACCCAAAGCTTCACTAATGATAAATACATGCTTACTGGGAAGACAATGTTGGATTGTAGAAAGCACCAATATTTAACATTTGTCTAGGTCAAAATATTAGTTCAAGTCATCTATATGAATACTTCCACCAGGTCCTTTGAGTTGTGGTACAAACACCCAAATATTTTTAAGACCAAAACTATAGGAGTTATCTTGAAATCTTCTTTTATGTATGGTGCTGGATATTGAACCCAGAACATTACAAATATAAAACACATCTCCAGTACATCTCCGGCAGTGCTACAACCCCAGCACCACTCTTGAATTATTAGCCTTATCTTCAACAGTCTCTTTGGATTCAGTGACTCCCTGAATCACTTCCATAAATCACTTCCAAGTAAGAACAGTAGCTTTACCTGCCCCATAAGTGATTTGGCTTGTATAAGGGAATTCACTATTTAAGAGGGAAAAAAAGACTTGTGCATATATATAGTATATATATAATATATAACATATATTGTGTATATATAGTATATGTATGTATATATATACTATATAATATATATTAATACTAATACAGAGACAAAATGGAATCTGGCATGAGAATTTTCTAGCTGTAAAGACTGAGTTTATCACCTCAGAAGGATGAATTGCTAAGATAATACTTTACTCCCTGATGTCTATTAAAGACCAGTTTCAGAATCTGAAATTTCCATGTGCATTCTGGTTCAATTGAGAAGAAATTGAATAAAAATAAGAGACCTGGGGAAAATATCTTAGTGGTACAGCATGTGCTTAACAACATGAGCAAGGCCCTAAGTATCCCTATGATCTCCTCCCCTCTCCCCAATAATACAACAAGAATAGATTAAAAATAAACTTACACACACACCAAATCCTAAAAATCAGGATAATCACTTCAAAGATACCTGATTTCATCCCCATCACACACTGAAATGAGTCTTATCTTCATTTAAAACTGAGGTTATAACTTTAATTTTTGGATTCTAGACTAAAAGCCTGGCTATCTTTTCTGATCATCGTTATTATTTGAGTCAAAGAATATTCTGTTACTAACACACCAGGTAGACAGACAATTTATGTCTTTTCACCTTTAGCTTTTTGCTTAAGCTGTAGTAACTTAGACCAAAAGGATTAAGACCAGAAACTACCCATGGAGGAATAGGTCTTAGGTAATGCAGTAGAGATATAGGGAAGGACGATGAAAGAAGGAGGCTGTCTAAACACCTGGTGATTATAATTAAACAATTAATTGAATTCATTGCCTAGAGGATAATCCTGTTGACCCTCTGGTTGTAATAACGACATAAAGAATATAGCCATCAGCAACAACAAAAACACATTTGTAGTAAAGGACTTGCTACATCTTTGTTGTATAGCTCAGTGTATATCATTTAATAAATTAACCAATACACAAGAATTAGGGAAGCACCCTCACACACAATTATCATCGCTATGCTCTTTTATCTGGGGAGTCACAGCTGTGAAGTAATTTACCATTAATCAAATGCCAGTCATTTATTTCCCACAACAAACCCATTTTAATGTTTATAGATGTCCAAAGTATAAGTTTCAAACATATTTTTCACATTGGAATTCCAGCTATTTTTGACCACTCCAAGAAAATTTCTTCATGCTTTTTTTTCTTATTTCTTTTTTTTCCTACTGAGATAGAGATATGTAAATCTCTTTAGAGTACATGACTAGAAATTTTGAGTTTGGATCTACCCTCTTTTCTAGTCTTAAATTCCATTACATAAGGAGATTCTTATACCTATGTTAAAGGAGCTCAGGTAGCCCTAGTATAAGATGAAATAATGTCATCTTATTTAATGATTTCAAAAGCATGAAGCTTTGGATTTTCTTGCCAACTCACTAACCTTCTCATACTGATACTATTTTTTTTACACAAAAGAACAGATGCCTGGCAGCTGGCATGTGAACTACAATACCTCAGCCAGTTCTTGGCCACACTGTCAACTGTTTGCACTGAATACCAATCCTAATTGGTTAGCACAGTACAACCCTGGTGTTTGAAAAGTCTTTAATACACTACTTAGTTATCAATTTTCAAATTATAATTTCACACACTGGGTGGTAGAGAGTTAGGTCCTTACAGTTCAATGTGGCTTTCTATGCTATGTGCATAATTTCTAGCTTACAGAGCTTCCCCCTCATTAGTTAGCCTGCAAAGAGGCATTTCTTTTCTAACTTCCATCCAGCAGGACAATTTTTATGATTGTGTTTTAAAACCTTTGAAATGAGACTTTATAATAAGAAGAGACAAAAAATTGTAGCTACAGTTCAACCATCTGCCTTTAATAAATACAAGTTCCTTTCCTTCTGCAAATGCTGACATTTTCTTCCCATGACCCAAAGTCATTAAGAGAGAAAGAAGACTGAGGGAGATGATGATGATGATAATTAAAGAGAGACAGATGGTCTATCGGACTGTGAGAAGTAGTTTTCGATGAAGGACATATCTCTGGAATAAAGTACTAAGTCCAAACTCTGCTTTTAAGCACTCTTTTCTAATATTAACTACCATCTTTATGAACAGCATTCCCACATGTGAGTATATACTGTATAAGGCAGTCTTTTTAGGACCATGGACAGAAACATGCATGCCTTACTCCCTTTTCTTCCACAAGCAGTGGACCCCTTACTGCATATGGCAACCTGACGGGCATAGTGAGAGTTCTGAATGACAATTACATGCATTTATCTTCATTTGGGGGGGCCATCTGGTTTGTTCCTACTGCTGGGATTTCAAAACTCAATGAAGATCGATATTGCCTAGAACACATGTCGCCTGTAGGCAGAGCAAAGACAAATGTGCTTGTCCAATAAACAAAATAGCTTAAAAATTCATGATGTCACCAGATTTGGTAATAATTATGCTGTCTTTAATTCAATAACTACATTTGAGGAGCAGAGTGGGAGGATCCACGTGGGTCCCTCAAGGAGACTGATAGAATCCAGGCCAGTATTATCAGGTACTATTTTATAATTGCACCCATTTGCTTCACACAAACTATTTTGAATACTAGGGAGAAATTGTTCAGAAAAGCCCTGAAAATGGTAATGAATGAGGGGGGGGGAGAATGTTTCAAGGAAGTAAGTTAGAAAATAAATTTCAGCTTCTTAGTTATAAAATAACTTAGATGGAGTATAGTATTTCTGAAGAAATTACATTGAGAGATGGAGAAATATTAGATGTGGATATAGATATTGTTAGATAGGAAAAATTATTATCTTTATGTCAAATAGAAAGTTTAATGGGCATGAAGGTAAGTTTAGGAATACAATGAAGTGTACCCTCTTTGCTTTAAGATTTTTCTCTCTTTGCCCTTAAATTTTTGTCTCTAATCATCTTCTAATTTTGAGAAATGGATCTAGTCTATGGTTGTTGGATAGAGGTAAATGAAGCAGTTAGACTTTAGGAAATTTATTCAGAAATCACTATTACTTGTTATCCTAAAGTTTAGACATTTTTTTCTTCCAAAATTAAAGAACATCCATTCAAATGTTCCTAGTTCCACCAAGTAAAGCAATTCATTGGCTTTGCTGAATCTTTACAACCTAAGTGTGTATCTGTTAGACATTCAATACATATTTGTTAGATCAATGAACACTTCTGTCTTAGAACAAAGCAACTTGTGTGGGCTTCTTATTTCCATTATGTGAATACAATCTAGAGGAAAGCCTTGAATGGGAGTTGAAACTCAGTATCAATTCAATGGAATTAAGACTGTGCATTCAATTATCTCCAATGATCAGACATGCTGAAAATTCCTGGTCCACAGCCTTCTTCTTGCCTTAAGAGAGCTCACTTCTAAAATGGTTTAGGCCTGTCACCCTCTTTTCCAAATAATCATGATAATAATAGCCTAAACTGGTTATTGAGCATTGAGTTAACTGCTTTAATTTCATTATCAAGTTTTATTTTTATACCAAAGTCTATAACTATCTCCATTGTACTACAAAAAAAACAAGCTAAAGAAGAATGAATAAAACTTTATGTAGATCACTTAGTTGTAAATAGCAAAGCCAAGCCTGAGACCTGCTGGAATGGGGGGGTGGGGGAGGGAGGTTTTGAAATCAGTGTCTGTACTTTAAAAACATGAAATCATTAAGGAGCATGTGAGAACTTTGAATTGTCATAGTTCTAAAGCAAATGTCTTTGTAGAAGAAGCAACCTAAAAGATGCTTTAGCTGAGCATTGTGAAATATCTACAATTCCTCCAGCTTTGTATCTGTGCCCTTTGATTGCACCTGTTCTGCAATCACCTTGGACTCTGGAATGCAAACAGCTCCTCACACAGGCAATGCCTTCTTCTTATCATCTGAAAGGAAACAACCAAAGACTCAGGAGTTCATCCTCCAGGTAACTTTTTCCTGTTCTGTGGCAGTCATAAAGTGGTAACAATTCTCCAGAACTCCTCCAAGACAAAGCTTGAGCTTTGTCAACCAGAACACACCTGCGATTGATGACTATTTTAACTGTGAGTACAACTTGTGAGTACCCAACCCTCCCTATTGAACCCGAACCAATGTACTGAAGATGTGCTACCGTGACATCTCCCTGTAGCTTCCATGTAATAAATATCCTTTCTTTGCCCTTCATCCTGTCTCTCTATTTGGTTCCTGGGGGGTGAGTGGGCAGACTTAACTTGGGATTCTTGAGGTCTAAAACTTGGATTCTTTTAGATTTGCCCAGTTCCCAAACTCCTATGTGCCCAGATGATTTCTTCTCTGGTTTATTTATGTATTTGTTTATTTTAATTATTTTTTAAATTATCTTTTGTCTAGGATACTTGTAAACACAGGTGAGATTTTCTTTAAGCCAGTTTGACTTATTCAGATAATTGCATTATATTGTAAAAAAAGAACTACCTTGTGCAGTCCCTTAATTAAATGATAGTTATGTCTTCTTTCCATCATTTCTGGTTTTATTTATTCTAACACAGGCATCTCATAAGACCCACGTAATCGTTTTTTCCTATAGTCACCTGATGTTTGGGGCTATGGTTTCCAATAGAGGAATAAAAAGAAATCAATTTTTGAAGCTTCCTGAAATAAGGTCTTCATTTACAAAGTTACATTGCTGCATAACTGTGGCAGTCATTTATAGTCAATATATTTGAAGGCTTGCATGCATTTCTTACTACTGCATTTGATCTCTCCTCCTAAAATGTCTACACTTACCCTCTGCTTAATTTGAGATTTCAATTCTGCTTCAAAGATGCTATCCTGATAGCCTGAGTCATTGGTCCTTTTCTCAATAAAGTATAGAAGATGGATAGCTTCACACTTTCCTTCAGCCCTTATAAATCTAATAAATGGTTTCATCCATATTGCCTCTCCCAGAATCCTTCACATTGCCTTGGTTGGTTTTTGTTACAGATAAGAAAGGAGAATGTTTGCTAACCTTGATATTGATGAGATTGAAGCAGCTGCTCTCATAATTCTACATCCATACAACTTTATTCTTATTGTTCAACAAGCTGTGAGTGGCGGTCCCTAAGTAAAAAACAATGTGGCCCAAGCAATAAAGAACCAGATACTGTCAGGTCATTTGGTTTCTAAGTTATGCTGGGCCAGGCAATTCTTGAGCATTCCTGAGGTTAAAAATGAGCTGCCAGCAACAACGGTAGCATCTCAGGGACAGGTATTTTCTCCCTATGGTCTTAGGAGGGGACTAGAAAACTTTCTGGATGTTGGAAATGTCAAGATACTGAGCATCACATACAAATAAGGATGCCAACTTGAAAGATACTCAGCAAGACAAGATACTATTTCTGCAGAAGATGTGATGCAAACAGAAATCAAAGTAAGCAAGTATGCTGGGCAGGAAGTCTGCCTAAGTTTTATCCCTAATACAGTTTTATCCCTTGTTCTAATTGGTCAGAACATGGGTTTACAAACTTGCATAATTGGCCAGTTTGACAGGATGTTGCTTAATTAAAATATAACAGGGCAGGATGGAACTTGCAACTTGATGTCTTCATTGAAGTATAATCAACTAGGACCAAGCCACCTGGCCAAAGCAGGAACTTCTTAGAAAAAATAAATCATACACATTTGGCAATCTATCACCTCCAGTCCTTGGGAAAACAATTCTTATAACAGAATGTGACTTAACTAAATTAGTGTAGGGTGACAGCTACTCTTGAAATGGTGGTGCCTTAATCAAGCAACCACTTTGACAGAAGAGATTCTAACTCCTATATTAACCCGTCCAATTTCTTTGTGGGAAAACAGGGACACAGTTTGATCAGAATGAAAAAAAATCAAATTTCTAAAATTAGGAAACAGTATGTTTCAACAAAAGAAAGGAAACATGAGAACCAGACCCTGAGCAAGAAATATTTTCTTTTGCTTTACCTTAAATCTCATTTATTTTATATTTTGTTTCAGCATATGTTCTGTAAAACTAATTTATCTCACTATTTTCCCCAGCAAGGCTCTTTGCAGATGAAAAAGAAAAAGGAAAAAGAAAGGAGGGGCAGGGGTTCAGCCTAGGAGATTGAGTTTGGTTATTTTAGATCAGAAAGTTTTTGTTTCTTTTTCTTTGCTTACTAAAAGCAATTGAAAGAAAAAAAAAACAAAAATAAAACAAAAAGGAAGTTGTTTATTATCCTGTCCTGATTGGTCTTTAATTACACAGAGCTAATTTACAAACTGAATCAGGCTGGAAAACCAAAATCTTGCCCTGAGTTTAACATCACTCTCGCTGTGTGTCGGGCTGTTCATTGTTAGCCCTCTGATCTCTATGATCTCTGAGATTTCCAAAGCCTTCAAAGAATTTCTTTATGTCTCTTATGTTTAAAAAAAAAATTGAAATAAGCTTTACCAGGGTCTACCTGGCAGATCTCAGGTAAGGGCACCAGCTTTGTGTTGTACTGAATTATCAGATCATGCAAACCTTTTACTCTTGGTTTCTCATGGACAACAGTAGAGCAGGCCCAGATGCTTTCAGCGGCTGTTTAGTACAGAGCTGCTGAAAAGACAATCACCGATTCTGACCGCGGGGGTCAGCTCCAGATGGAAAACACCCAAAGTCAAGAGAAAGGAACTTACTTCCATCCTGCCTCTGCCATCTCAAATAGAAGGGGAAAAATAACTCTATATAAAGCTGTTCATTTCCAGCCTGCCCTCCCGAGGGCTTCACCTTTATAATGAGTTAGACTAGACCAGGAGATTCCATTCTGCTCCAAATGAATTATCATTATAATGGGCATCTAGGCTGCCCATCAAAGACCCCAGAACTGAGATAGCAAAGGAAGTAGATAAGGCCAAGGAAGAGAGAGAGAGAATGAGAGAGAGAAAGAGAGAGAGAGAGAAATTTTCATACATAGATAAGCATGGACACTCATTAAGAGAACAGGCTTTCACTTCAAAAAGACATGAACTCGGCACAGGTCTCTTGCCTGTTAAATATGTACAGTGTGTGCTTATTTGATGATAGAAATCAGAGGGTGGCTATTTGAATGGAAATGAATTTTAATAAGCCTTGGAGGTAGAAGATGCAGCAACCCTCCATTCTTCCCTCTATCACTAGGCACCTGCTTGACCATCATTACCAAGGAAGCAAGAATGCAGGCATGCTAATCACTGGGGAAAGAATGCACTCTCTCCACCTCAGTCTTTGTGGGTGTTCATTAACCTTGGGGGCTCCTAAGTAGCACAGCACAGCTGTCCTGGAGAAATTTCCATATCGCTTAAGCAAAGCAGGATCCAGCCTATAGAAGGAAAACATGGGAGAAAGCTCCCCTAAGAAAGGAAGACAAGAAAACCATTAGCATTCAGCACTTACAATGTGCTGTTTAGACATGTGCAAAATTTTACCCTTACTTTGTACTTTGATCAGATTATTTATTCCTATTTTTTATCCTGACTGAGAGATAATTACATTGTAGATCCTAATCTCCACCTTAAATCTGAAATTAAAACTACAACAAATATTCTTGGATTATTTATCTTTTGTTGGCATTCACACATACCTAAGAACCCATAAACCTTCTGCTGATCTTTCATAACCTTAAGAGGTTATGAAATCTATCCTCTTACTCCAAACAAAACCACTAGAGATGATCAGCTAATGACCACAGAAGAAGGTTAAAATACTTTCAAAAGTAGTTTGGATTCAAAATAACAGATTTGCAGAAACAGAGATTATCAACTTCTACTAATCTAGAGATTATTCCCAACTAATACAAAGACTCATGTGGTTGTTGTTTCTTATTCTTTCTCTCATATTTTTTCTCTCTCATGTTTTCTCCCTTTTTCATATTTTCTGTCTCTTTTTCTCTATGTGTGTGTCTCTCTTCTTAAATCCTAATACATAAGATCACTGATCTTAAATTAGTCTAAATTTATCTCATTAAGCAGGCTGTATAGCCTTGTGAGCACTACCAATCCATGGAAACCTTTGGTAAAACCTTGTAACCGATGTTTTATCTAGCCGCCATATGCTAAACCATATTCTTTTATTTTTACTTTTTTGGATGGAAAGAAAGCAAATACTCTCATTGACTAGTAGTGGAATACTAATTTTACAGAGCAAAGAATAAATATTGTCACCAGAAAGACCTAGGACCTCTCTAACCTACATGTCACAATGCTGATATTGTCATAAACCCCAGCTTTCAAAGCATTGATAGTGGGTAAGTAGGGAGAATGTTCTGTTATGCTTTCTCCTCTCCAAATCCTAAAACAAATATTGCATTCTTGAAAACACTTGCATATGAATGTCTGTGAATATTAGGGTTAACCATATGTTACACTTGAATCCTCTCGTAAAAATTCAGATCATCCTACCATTCATTCTATGTATTTTTACTGAAGGACATAAAGAAACTAGAAGATAACAAGCACAAATGGATCCTCTTTTCTCAAAAGCCCATTTCCCCTCACTCTGGATAATATAAGTTAATCTCTATATATCTATTTTTCTTCTGTTTGTGGCTAGTAAGGTGTGGTTTTGCCTCCTTGATTTTAACAGGTTGAATTGGTTTCCCCTTGCTTGCTTTATTCTTGAGCAATTCTGAGTAGCCTGGTAGGTCCTCAGGTATGGGAAGTGGGTAGGTTGGAATACCAAGAAGCTGTGGGCCAGGCTCTGAGGGGGGTTGGGGGGGGGTCTCAGCATTTCTTCCCCATTAGAGCCCTTTTCAGCTGCTCCAGCTCTGACAGCCTAACAAGGTGCTAATGGGCCATACGTTCTAGCCCAGTTCACAGCAGGTTGTTTCAAATGGGTTGAGAAGGCTGATTTGCATTCAAAATCTTCCTCTCTCTCCCTTGCTTTTTTGTTTGGCCCCTTGATTTCTACTCCCCAGACACCCTTCCAGGTTGACTTGGAGTGGAACAAAATCACATTGGTTCAGCATTTGAATTGCCTGAGTTTAGATTTTAAATGTGGCCCATTATTTCATCAAATTGTGGTAGGGGGAAGAATGGAAGAAAAGAAAAAGGAGCAAAGAGATTTTAAAATGAAAGGGAAAGATGATGACAGATGATGCAAATGTCCCTTTCAAGTGGGGAGGGGCAGCTGATGTCAGGGCATGAAATTAAATTAGTACATCTGTGGCTGGATGCGTGTCACTCAGCCTCCTAATTCTTGCTCCAGAGGAGTTTGGTTACCTCCTAATTAACCGGCTTTCTTTCACAAGGTCATGAATAAATCCTTGCTCCAAAGTGGAGGGTGTCTTCATAGAATAAGGCTAAAGCTACTGGTGAACACACACAGCAGCCTTTAACCTGATAGCATCTTCTCCTTCTGGAAGGAAGCATTGACCAGTTGGCTGGACTTGAAAAACTAGATCCTAAAAGTCAAAGGGAAAGGACAGGAAATGAAGTGGAAGTCAGCATGATTTCCAAGGAGACAGTATTTATGAATGGCCTGAGGTATGCCGGCAAGTGAACAATCTGCTTCTGAAAACCCCGGTCTGCCAGGTGCTCAAAGTGCTCCGGATTCATAAATGTTTACAGCCATTTCTGCAGAGTAATAGAATGGGGCTGTTTCTTCAGGATCAGGCTCAAAGGGTGTTCGCCATAAATAACCATGCACCGCTTCCACTTGGCGATAGAAAGCCACAGTCCTCCAGCTTCAGAGACACTGGCAGAAAGGACTGTCTGAGGGGAGGTAAGCTTTCTCTTCCCATAAAACAATTAAAAGGTAGAAAAGTTTTAAAGCAAATGGAGTTCGTTTTTCTGAAAGTGAATGGAAGCCATGAAAAGGAAAGCCAGGAAAGAAAGTTATTCTCTTCCTGGCGGGGGATCTAAGTGGACACCCCAGAAGTCTTACCAGAGGGAAGATTGTATATAGTACAGGCCCTTCTTATATTTCCTCCCCTGGAGGGTTGATGTCTCATACATATGCTGTCCTGGCTCTTCTCATGTGTTGAGAGGGGACTGAGGGCATTGCAGAAAGAAGAAGCATTTGAGCAGGAGCCCAATGTACTATGGGAACAAGAAAGGCCATGATGGGAGACATTGCTATCGGCCATGTGCCGTGTTTGCCATTTTCTGTCCCTACTTACATGTTCCTCATTTTTCCCTCTCAAAAGGTTTCCCACTCTAGCTCTCCTCCTCTCTCTAGTCACTTTCTCTTACCTTTTGATGAATCCAGATTAAAAAGAAAAAAGAAAATGACATGTTTAATCCCTAACTTTTCTATCCAATACACCAAAGACATGATCAGAAATTGAGGACAACTAACTTGGTCTCAGTTCTTGTGTCTGGCAAGAGAAGAATTGAGTCAAGACATGAATGTAAGTAAGGGGGAAGACAGCGCTTTAGCCCATCTTGACAATCTTGCTGGTAGCATGTTCCTTATTACAAAACTTGCCTTTGGGTTGAATAATGGGAGTCTTTGAAGACAGTTTTCTGATGAGTGGGTGGTCTCCTGTGTCCTGTAAGGATATGATGCCAAAGATTCACTGCCCTATACTTATTTCTTCATTTCTTTTGTCCTTATCTCCTCATTCTCTTACAGCCTCTGCCTCTGTTTTGCCCAGGAGGCTTTGATTTATCAGCTTACCTTACCATTTGCAAGTTTTATAGGTCACCAAGTCTTGATTGGCTGCTTTTCTACAAACCTGAGTCACTTTCTTCTCAAGTCCCAGAAGCTAAAGGTCAAAGCCAGCAGTGCCCCAACCTGGGAAGGCAAACTTACAGGCCTAATTGTCATATCATGGCATCCCTTTATAAGAGACATGGACTAGGAGAGCAACAGTACTCAGAAACAGTTACATGGATTATACATGGCAGATTCTAGGTGGTGTTAGCCGATAGAAATAAGGGATGGCCATGAAAGAAAGAGATCACCAGAAAGAAATCAAATCCCTGAGAAAAATCACTGTCATTTAATTTTCCAATTCACAGCCTGTAAGATGGCTTTTCTCTTAATACTCAATCCACCCAAGGATTAAGACTTCTTTCTAGTCCAAGGTGGTCAACAAAAGTTCCTAGAAACATCTTTACCCCTGCCCCTAATTCATGCCCTAGAGGTCAAATGTAATTCTGTGTACATCTAACCTTGCTACATTGCTATTTACCTAAACTCAGCCCTATATCCTGAACCAAGGATTAGGTATTTCTCAGATCATCCCAGTAACAGTTAAAACTCCAAATGCTCTGTAGATGATCTGCTTTCAGCCTATTTAAAGTATATGTCTTCGGTATGAATTTTCCCATCTCTCTCACCATGTTGTAGAAGGAACCATACCCATGTTGGCCCATCTAGAACCATTGTCTAATTATTAGAGCTTGCTAGTCATATTGATGACTAAATATATTCAATAAGTTCAAAGCATACAAAGTCCATAAATAAGAACCACCATTTTGAGTCCGTACGCCTTTTTCCTGTTGTGGGAGAGGCATGAATGTTTCTCCCTTTTTTTCATGTCTCCTTATTTTATTCTGTTACTAAAATAAATCTTTCACCTTGTGAGACTTTCTTTGTTGTGAAACACCTTGAAATTCTTTTCAAGTGTGATCTCAAGTTCCTGTGATTCTACATAGAAACAGAGAAGCTGAGGAGCCACCCATCCCTCATCCACTGACAAAGAAGAGCTCCCTTCACCCCAACATGTGTCAGAGAATCTGTCCTGAGATCACTTTTGTGGACTGCATTTTTTGTCTTATGTTGAAATTCCCATCCCTAATGTGATGGTAAGAGTCATTTAGCATTGAAGCCTCTTAAACAGTATTAGTGAGCTAGTAAGAAAACAAAAAGTGGGCTGGGAAGGTGGCTCAGTGGTAGAGCGCTTGCCTTGCATGCTCAAGGCCCTGAGTTCGATTCCTCAGCACCACATAAGCAAAAAGGCCGGAAGTGGCGCTGTGGCTCAAGTGGTAGAGCACTAGCCTTGAGCTGAAGAGCTGAGGGACAGTGCCCAGGCCCAGAGTTCAGGCCCCACAACCGGACCAAAAAAAAAAAGAAAACAAAAAGCACCACAGAGATTGTTCACCCTCTTTCTGCCATGTGACTCTACAAGGAAAGGTAAGTTGTCTGCAACCTAGAAGAAATCCCATCAGAACTGACTCTGCTGGCACCCTGAACTCAATCCAGAACTATGAGAACTTTCTCCCAGGTAAAAGCCACTCAGTCTACAGTCCTTTGTTATAGCAGCCCAAACTGGTGGCAATATTCACAAATAGAGCTGGACTGAATTTTTTAAAAGAAGTATTCACTATCAAATTGAATCTATTATATATCTACATATTATATATGTACAATGTATAATAATATATACATACTATATATGTATAATACAATATAATACATACATATATATATTTATATGCATATAAATATACATAACTTAAACATATTATCATGCAAATAGTTTCTTACATAGATTATAGGGCCAATGATATCTCTTTTAACCCAGTAAGTCCCACAGACTTAAAAGAAAAGTTGAAAATGCTCAGTATTGTGCTTACTCTTCTCTCAGAAAGAAAAAATAAAAACAGGATGAGAAAAAAAGTCAGGGCCATCCTCCACATCCTTCTATCATTTCATGGAAAAGACCTTCCCCATGTGGTGTCTGCCCATTCAGGTGTAGGTACGAACTTGGGAAGAGGCGTAGAAAATGCTATTTGCATCATCTATTTAGGTTAGAATGTGCTATGTGGTCTTTCTTCAGGCAACTTTCAAGTTGTCTTTTTGGATAGGCAATGAAGACAAGGAATATGTTATATCTGGAGAAAGGAAAGAAGAGAGAGTCTTCTCTCTCCTGCAAATCCATTGCTGTGAAATGTTATTCCCCGCTTGTCCTGCACCTTACATTTGCTTCACACGGTCCCTTAGAGCTCAGCAGATTCCCCACAGCACCTGGCCTGCTCTACCTTCCTTGGTTTCGCCATCAAAGATGATTAGCTAGCCAGTCCACAGTCAGCTCCTATTGTGGTTTCTCTTCCAGGCAGCTCCTTTGTTCCCTAAAGCATTGCTGATATGGTTCTTGGAACTGTCTCCAATGTGCTAGGTTGGAGCTGCCCCAAGCAAAATGCACTGCCCATCTGTGCTAGGAAAATGTTTGCTTTGTTTTCCATCAATCTCTCTCTCTCCAAAGGAATTGGATAAGAAAGCTTGTCTAATGCCATTGCTGCCACTGTCCCACAGCAAGTCTTTAGAGTATTTCTTTCTAAAGGAAAATTAAGCCTGCATTAGGAAAGTAAAATTGTACTTTTCTGTGTTTAAGTCCAGCCAGGCATAACACTGTGATATATGTAAAATGTATCTTTCATTCTTTCTGACTGTGCCTTCCAGAGCAGCTTATTTGGTATGCACAGTATAAGAGATAATTTTAGGTATCAACTTGAGTGGGATAAGGGGTACCCAGAAAACGAAGACCACATTATTGTGGGGTGTTGTGTGTAAGGGTGTTCCTAGGCAGATATCTGCATGTGATCAGGGATTGAGTAAGAAATACCCACTCACTCTCAACGGATACCAAGCACCGTCCAGTCAATAAAAGACAAGGGACATATGATATCGCTCTCTCTTCTGGATCTGAAACATCTTTGTTTTTTGACATTAGGACTCTAGATTCTGCAGCCTTGAACTATAAGATCTTCAGTAGTAGTATTTTACTTTTTTGAGCCTTTGGGCTTGGATTGAAGTTGCCTTTTATGCAACAATATATTGTAGAACTTCTGAGCCTCCATATTTATTTGAGCCAATTCACAAAATGCACACTCTCACATCTATCTATCTATCTATCTATCCATCTATCTATCTATCTATCCAACCATCTATGGTCTATCAATCATCCATCTGTCATCTATCAATGATCTATCATTTATCCATACATCTGTCTATCTATCTATCTATCTATCTATCTATCTATCTATCTATCTATCTATCTATCTATCTCTATCATCTAGCTAGCTAGCTAGCTAGCTAGTTATCATCCATCTATCTCCTGTAGATCTTTTTCTCTTAAAAACCCTTAATGATATACATCGGTTCCTGTCACTGTCCCTACAGATAGTGTATGCATGCCTACATATCACCTTATATCAAGTAATATATATGTATTGACATAATTCACTGCAGCCTCCTGTCATGTCACAGATCCTCACTTTCTCCCTAGCTCACATCAAGCCCAATTTGCCTGGATGCTCATTCACATACAATGGTTATGTCTGTATGGATCATGTGCAGACACATTTTTTCTAGTCCTTATTCCATAAACATGCAATATAGTAACTATTTACATAGCATTTACATAGTATTTGGTATTGTAAACAATCTAGAGTTTGTTTAAAGTGTATCAAAGGAATCTATGTATTGATGGGTGCCTATCATCCTAATTATGATGGGAAGTCTAAAACAGGGGATTCCTGGTCCGTGCACATGTTTGGGGAAAATATGAGACCGTCCCAGAACATCTATTGAAAAATAAAAGGGCTAGGCTGATTAGCAGTAGAGTCTTACAAGCTAGATTCCCTGAATTCAAACCCCGCTCCCCTCCAATAATAAAAAGAATATGGGAAGATACGTGTGGGTTATACACAACTACTATGCCATTCTGTAGGAGTAACTTCAACATCAATAGACTTTACAGTGTTGGGGTGGAGGAACCTATCTCCTTGGGATATAAAGAGATACCTATATCCACAGCATCCAGAAAGGGGACACAACCCAAATATCCATCAATTCAGTTGAAGAACAGATTGACAAAGTGTGGTTTACCCCTACAAGGAAACAATCTGCTATAAGCAGGAAATAAATGTTGCTATAGGTTACATCATGATGAACTTTTATATACTGAAGAATTTACCTTCACCCAAAGAAAGGTCTGACATTTGCCGCTGGCTCCTGGGAGGTAATGTTTCATCTTGAGTACTTCCCTGCCTGATAAAAAGTGCCTTTGTTTGCTTGAGCAATCCAGATACTACTAATAAAACCAAAAATGGAAGCTCTGGGGTACATGGTATCAATAGATCTAGAGAGGCTCCAGCCTCAACCAAACAGCTAACCAGATTTACATGACCAAGTTCTAACAAAGGCCTCCATGCCAAGATTCTAGTAACCTTGCCTGATTGGTTGTACTCCTTGAATACTATCAGCAGAAAAGGAATGGTGTCAATGACTCAGGGGGAAGGACATCTGAAATTTTCTTTGCTTGTTCCTTTCCTGGATTCTCCTATGCACATCTTTCTTTGGCCGTTTATTTATTCTTATCCTAAAGCTATAAGAAACCATGACAATAAGCATCATAGCTTTCAATGAACGAGTTTCTGAGTAAATTATTAAACTTGGTTGTTTTTGAGACCCCCCCCCAAAATGTACAATTGGGATTAAAAGTGAGAGAGGTCTTCTAGACTGTTCCCTCCAAGTTTGTCACTTGAAATCATAATAATGGAGAGATGTCTGATATACATTATATTTCATTTTTATGATATATGAAGAATAGGCAAATAGAAGCAGAGAGCAGATTAGTGACTGTCAAGGGCTGTGGAAAGAGGCTGGTTAGGGATGTAGATTCCATTATGGAATGATGAAAATGTTCTAGAATTTAGATAGTGATGATGGCTGTACCACTTCATTAATATATTAAAAGCCACTAGTTGTACACTTTAAAAGGATGAATTTTAGATTATGTTAGTTACATATTTAAAAAATAATAAAAGTAGCTCAGTAATGGTGCCCAGAAAGATCTGCTTGACTAGACTCAAAGATTTTAAAAAAGAGGAATTGATTGGAGCCATTATCCCAAACTCATGCTCAAGAGTGACAGTTTCTGGAGACTCCTGACTGCTTCAAGGAAGCGAGAGGAGGGGAGTCTAAGCAACAAGCAGAAGCCTGCAGCCCTGGGCTCCGTTCCTCTCTTACCTACTCTCTCTGGACAGTGAGGAAATGCAGTGTCAACTTCTCCATAAAAATCTCGTTAAAAAAAAAACACCTTTTCTGCTTGTGTTTCTCATTAAAATGCCACCTTTGAGTCATTTAGAAAGGGTCAGGTTGGCAGTTGGCTCTAAAACCTTTGACAGCTACTGTAATTGCCCAACCATTCAATACTCATGATGGCTCTCACAAGTTAAATTTTGAAGTTCCTGCCAAGCCATTAACATGCTCCAAGGACAACAACAAGAAGGTGAAAATCAATCTCATCTTCCTCTGGAACTGTCAGCCCTGCCCAGGGTCAGGACAGTTGCCCTCAAAGCTGTGATCCCCCTACAGTACAAAAGGCCAATTTCTGAGATCTAATCCCTAATACCGCTACAACTAATCACACGATTACAGTGAAGTTACCAAATAGTTATCATTCTTAAAAAATGGCGATACTGATACTACAGGCAACAGTGGTTCACACCTAAGTTCTAGTTACTCAGGAACCTGAGATCTGAAGAACAGGATTCAAAGCCAGCCCAGGCAAGAAAGTCTATGAAACTCTTATCTCCAATTAACTACTGAAAAGCCAGAAGTGGAGATGTAGCTCAAGAGATAGAGCATGATCCTTGAACATAAAAGTTTAGGGACAGGGTCCAGGCCCTGAGTTCAAGCCCTAGGACTGGTACACAAAAAAATGTAGGGATACTGTTAACTCTCTGCTACATCTGAGGGCCATCTAAGACTTTCTTATTGAAATTATTATAGAATTACGTAAGGTCAGGCAAGAACAGAGGATGTAACTGGGCTTGCCTGAATGCCAGTTAGTGAGCTTAGGTCCGGGTGAGGAAAGCTTCCTGCACACAGATAGAAATGGATTCAAATAAAATATTTTGTTATTTGGAGTTGTTCACTTTGAAGAAATATGAAACCACACATCTAAAAACTATGATTATAGATAGTTCAAACTACTATGATGTCTCAGCTAACATGGTGGCAATTCCCTTTCTTTATGGTCATGAAATAAGCATGCCTCCTTTTAACCATTTTGAATAAGAGTTTAGAACCTGAAGGTATAAGAGACCTTTGGGTTGCGGCTCTGTAGCAGGTAAGTCCCGCTAGTGTTACAGTTCAGCAGCAGGCAGAACCTGCCAGTGTTCTAGCTTCATTTCATTCTTGGGTTCATGTCTCGGTAATTTGATGAAAACCACAGGCAACAAAAGTGAGTATGAAAAACTATCTTCAGAAGAGAAGTATTTCACCCAGAGGGTAGTGCTTACTGTCTCCAGGTAGCTGAGTCTAGAGGTTTTTATCTCCTAGGCTTCTCTGATTGGTTGCCCCTGTTATAATTAGATATTAGGAAGGTTACTTTTTATTGGTTGGGTCCCACAACATTCCAATTGATTGTTAATTCCTAATCAAGTCCTGTTGGCAAATACCCTCCCCAGGGAAATGGGAAAGTTATAGGAATTTGAAGAACAAGAGGAAGAGGTAAGATGTTTTCTTCTCTGGTGGAACTACTTTTATTTTATTTTAAAGATGCTGTACAGAGGGGTGACAGTTACATACGTAAGGCAATGAGTACATTATTTGTGGATCATTGTTACCCTTCCCTTGTTGTTGACCCACTATCCCTTCCCTCCCCCACCTTCCACACTCCTCCCCATCCCAATCCCCCACACACAAGTTGTAAAGTTTGTTTCCAATATACTGTCCTGTGGGTACTGTCATTGCAATGGGTCATCCTGTGTCCTTGTTTCACCATTTTGTTACTCCCCTTGCCCTCCCCAGATTAAACAAATGTATATACAAGATGCAAGGTACCAAAATCAAGTACAGTGACAACAGGGGATATACCATAGGAGGAAGAACACACAAAGGAAACAAAAAAATTATATAGTACATTTAAAACAACAACAACAAAGACAGACCTCTTGTGTCTGTATCTTGGGGTTCATTTCACTTAGCATTATTTTATATGATCATATGTTTATAGCGTTTAAGCCTTTCGGCTCATCTGATAAGATTATCCTATATGTATACTAGTTATTGCAAATAAGGGAAACTGTGGGGCCAAAAGGGAACCCTACTGCATTGTTGATGGGAGTGTAAGCTTGTTCAACCACTCTGGAAAGCAGTATGGAGGTTCCTCAAAAGACTACAAATAGAGCTCCCCTGACCCAGCAATCCCACTTTTGGGCATTTACCCAAATGAAAACAAACAAGGCCATACTAAAGCTACCATTACAACAATGTTTATTGCAGTATTATTCACCATAGCTAAGATATGGAACCAACCCAGATGCCCCTCAGTAGATGAGTGGATCAAGAAAATGTGATATATATATATATATATATATATGTGTGTGTGTGTGTGTGTGTGTGTGTGTGTGTGTGTATATATATGTGTGTGTGTGTACATATGAATTCTATGCTTACATCAGAAAGAATGACACCACCCCATTTGTTAGGAAATGGAAAGACTTGGAAAAAATTATATTAAGTGAAGTAAGCCAGTTCCAAAGAAAATTTAGGTCCCACTGTTTCCCTTATTTGGAACTACCTTTGAAGCAACGTTAAATCTTTTGTTTGCTAAGCCAAAATGCAATCCACATGTCCTGGATCCTAAATAATCTACCATCTCTCCTTCAGCAAACACCCCAGAAGCATTCCACAGATGAGAAAACTGAGGCTACCATGTTTACCTAACTGCCTTATGCATCACTTGAGTGGTCAATGGCAGAGATGGACTTGAACTAGAGTTCCAACTATCATATTTATATTTTATCTACCAGAGCAGTGGTTCCTAGACCTACTAATAATCAGAAATGCCTCAAGTATTGTGAGGACCTACAGGTTTAGTAACTACTTCTCATCCTGCTGGCCTCTGTCACATTATTAAATGACTCGTTTCAGCATGGTGTTGCATTTTGCAGTTTCTTGGCTAGTCGGAGCTTAGAGAACTCCCTGGCTCAAATTCAGAAGGCAATGCTACTGCATTGTGAACAAGTCCATGAGTTTGGAGGTAACAGGAGAGCTAGAATTTTTGTTCACTGTATTTCAGGAGGTGCTTAAATCTTGCTTTGTGCTAAGAAACATTGACTCTTTACCTGGGCTCACAAACTTACTGGAAGGAGGATAAAAGCTGGGCATCTCAGCTTCTTCCATTTTGTATAGATGTCCTTTGCCCTGAGCCATTCTCTCCTGCAGTCACTTTGCAGCAATCTTGAAAGCTAAAAAGGAATGGAGCACTTCCCAGTATCAACAACTCTTATTGTAACAAGACCCCCACCTGTGAAATCCTGAGACACTGGACTGCCATCTCTGGCTATCTCTGAATAGACCTGTGACTTGGAATTGTTTTAACTGCATACCTTCTTGATCTCTGCCATCTGTTTAACCTAAAGAAAATGGCTGTACTGTTCTCGGTCTTTCTCTTCTCTCTCTCTCAAGATGGCCATGTCTGACACATAATAATAAATCTCCTTTCTCTGTCCATTACTGTCTCTTTATTTGACTAATAGGGGTAAGTAGCTGGACCTATTACGGAATTCCTAGATTTTGGAGCTGGGTTATTAAAAACTTCATTCTCAATATGAACTTAAACAAGTTATTGAACTTTGTTGTACTTTTGTTTACTCAATTGTTCCATATAAATAATGTCTCCTTCCAAGCAAAAACAAGCCAGTGACGTATAACAGTTAAGAAGGTGCTTAAGCACAGGTAACTGCAATAACTTGTATTTTACATTACTATCTGCAGGTAAAGCAAAAGAAGTCAACAGAGCCAAAAGTCTATATAAATGGGCTGTTCCTAGTAAGAATCCCAGCAAGTTGCTGCTCTACCCCGGTGGCCTTCCATCCAGTCCTTGAATATTGCCAGAGATTACTTATGAAGTCACTTCACAAACCAACTCAGAACTGGCAAAAGAAATCTCATGTGATTTCAAATCTGGAAAAGCAGATGCCAATGAAAACCCAACCTATTTAACAACCACCTGTGTGCCAGTCACTGGGCAATAAAGATGGGCAAAAACAATTCCTGCCCTTGAGGAACTTACACTTTGTCAGAAAAGACTAGATAAGATCATAAGTGATTAAGTGTAGGAAGGAAAAATTCTTAAGACAGAAAAGTGCTCTGAGATTTCCAGAAAAAGAAAAGATACTTCCATTTTGAAAAAGACTTCATGAAGGAAAAGAATTCACAGGATTAAGGCGAGTATTTTCCATGTGGAGTGGGTAGTTATCAGCCAAGCCATAGAGCTGCAGGAGGGAGGTCTGGGTAGATGAACATCAAGGACTCAGCTTCAGTGACACTGGACAGGGGCTGCATGTATTCCAACAGCAGGAGATAGGGCAGGTAGGTAAGGTGTGCCATATGGCAAAAGCTTAAATGTCAGGCACAGAGGAAGAGTGGAACTGAACTCAAGTATACCAAGTATAAAGAGACAATAATATATTTCGACAGGGGCCAATAGCAGTGGAGTTTTGATCAGAGTTCACGGACTGACTGATAAGTACTAACAGTCCAGGGAGACAATGAGATCTAAATGAGTCCAAATCAGTGGAGCATGGAACTAGATTTAGTAGATCTGAAATTAGTTCCAATTCTCTTCTTTCTGACAATGCAATGGGGACATAGACGTACAAACAAATAAGGAAATAGAAGGACCAAGAAAAAAGAGGAAATTGGGGCAGGACGGTAAGGACCCTAGAAGCATCACGATCTTCTACGAATCAGAAAGAAGACGCACCAATCAGAAAGGCTTCTTCAAGCACTCCAGTTCTTACCATTGAACTAAAGGCCAAGCTCCACATCCTATGAAATTAAGAAGAGTAAGAGGAGTGAGTAGAGGTAGGCAGGGGAGGGGTGGGTGAGGAAGTTGAAGGGAATGACATTGATCAAGGTGTGTTATATTCACAAACTGCTTTGTTAAACGGCAATCCCTTTGTACAACTACTTAATGATAACTTAAAAAATAAGCAAAACAATCATGACAGCAGAAAGGAGCTAAAGTGGTTACTTCCTATGGCATATCTGTGCCATATGCTCTCTGTCTCTGCCATATTTTTTCCCCTAACACTCTTTTCTATCACCTTTCCTTCTGTTTGCATTTTACCTGAATTCTTCTCTTGCCAGTTGGAATAACCACAGTTGTTTAGCTGCTTTAAACTTT
Organism: Dipodomys ordii; assembly: GCF_000151885.1. Classification (NCBI taxonomy): domain Eukaryota; kingdom Metazoa; phylum Chordata; class Mammalia; order Rodentia; family Heteromyidae; genus Dipodomys; species Dipodomys ordii. Next base: position 13,811,417 of record NW_012267251.1, read on the forward strand.
CTGGTAATACATTTGGAGCACTGGCTGGTAATTTAGTAATTATGTTTCTTTTCTGACATGGGCTCATTGAGATATTACATTACCACACTCCCAAAAGGTGTTATTTCTGAATCCCAGTGTCTGTAACCTACAAAATTGGGCCCAGAGATTTGTCAGGACTCTATTGGATCTTTTCATTTCTTTGTCTTCCCATAATCCAATGAAGGAAAAAGGTTTCACCCTATGACCTAGATCTACAAAGTAGCCTAGGCAGAGGCCAGAGGAGAGCTTTTATGACCCCACTGGCATGTAGTTGAGCCAGAGAAATTTAGATTTCTGCTGCTTAAACCTAGCCAGCCTGCTCAAAGCTCCTGAGGAAAGCTCCTCCCCCACCCCCACCTCCACCCCTCCTCTCATCTTTTTTAATACCGCTTTTTAGAGGCTCATTTGGACTGACCAGCAGAGTCACTTGGCATTCAGAGAGCATGCTCCCTCCATCCATGCTTCCACGGCATGGGGCCTGGAGGATGATTTGGGGGTTTGTATCCTTTTCCATTTTTCCCCTTTCACCCGTTTTCCCATTGCTGGGAGGCTTTTCTTCCTGCTAAGAACCTTTCTAGCAGCTTCATCAGCCCCATTGTTCAGAAAAGAGGATACTCCTCACAATGGACACCTGACGACTTTTCTTTTTCTGCACACAAATCAGCCCTCCTTTTTCCTGCACACAAATCAGCCCTTAGAGAAAGGGTTCATTATTGCTCTGGCACAGTATTCTGCCTTGGCCTGCCCAGGACCCTGTACTTGGTCCCCACAGAGAAGGGAAGAGGGAACAAGTTAGAAAGCTTTGCCATTCACTTAAAAAAACATTTTTTTTAATTGTGAAAATACTGTACAGAGGGGTTACAATTACATGGGCAAGATAATGAGTACATTTCTTATCAAGCATTGTAGCCTCCTCCTTTGTTTCCCCTTCCCATCCCATCCTCCCCCCTCCCCCCACCCGATCCTCCCTGCTCCCCCCTCCCCCACCCCACCCCCACCCCCACACCAAAGTTCTAAAGTTCATTTTCAACATAACGACTTGTACATCTCATTGTTGCAATGGGTCCACCTGTATCCCTATTTAAACGATTTGAAAAAACATTTTTTAAAACTACAAAAAAACCTGCGCAAATGATCCTATTCTCCACTAGTGGGATTAGAGGAAGACCTCTTGATACTGGTCTTATCCTCCCATCTTCTTACAAAGTTCTTTCTACAGAGTCAGAGGCTAACTTACTTCTCTGTGGGGGGAGGGGATCTTCCTCTTCCATCCAACAATGGGTATTTCATCTCCTTAGCAATGCATGGACCTCTGTCTCCCCCACTCACTCCAAGTATTATATGGTGTCTTAAAACCGAACAGTCCCTGTTCCTGCCCTCCTCCCCTCCCATCCCTTTTCCTTGCTTCCTACACTTGCCAGCCAGCTTCCGTCAGCACATCCACAAATCCATGGACGGAATATGCACTGTGGTTCAGCACTGGGATGGGCGCGATGGGGATGAATCCCCTCTGGGATGGCTCCATCTCACATTCCCATGTGTCAGAAATCAGCCTTCCTCCCAGAAACATACAGCTGCTCATGCCCGTAATGCTAGCCACTCAAGAAGCTAAGATATGAGGATCATGCTTTGATCATGGGGTAAGAAAAAAGTCTGTGAGACTCTCATGTCCAATTAACCAGAAAACACCCCCCCCCCCCACCCCCCCCCCCCGTACACACAAGCATGTATGGCTCAAGTGGTATAATGCCAGTCTTGAGCTAAACAGCTCAGATCAGAGATAGTGTTTGGGCTCTGAGTTCAAGCCTCAGGACCAGCACCAAAAAATAAACTAATTAAATAAAATTAGACTTCACACTTCCATTGAAAAAGGCCAAGGGCTGGGAAGCTGGCTCAGTGGTAGAGTGCTTGCTGCTCATGTATGAGGCCCTGGGTGCCATTCCTTAGCACCACATAAACAGAAAAAGCTGGAAGTGGCACTGTGACTCAAGTGGTAGAGCGCTAGCCTCGAGCAAAAGCAGCTCAGGGATACTGCCCAGGCCCTGAGTTCAAGCCCCAGGACTGGCAAAAAAAGAAAAAAGAAAAGAAAGAAAGAAGCCAAATCATGACCAAGGCCTATATCTTTCACCACTGATTGTTTACCAGGTAACAGCACCACTTGGTTTATTGTGATGTCCTCCAGATACTTTGTCAAAGTATTTATTCAACCTAAAGTTACTTATTTAAGAATAGCTCATTCCAAATTTCCTAAAACCAGCTCCCTCAAATTTTAACACTACAGACTCATCTGGGCTGCTTCTTTTTTTTTTTTTTTTTGTCCTTCACTTGATCATTGGCTATCTCTTGGAAAAGAGGAAATGAAAACTGTCCTAGGTCAGTGAAAAAGTGAACACACTGCTGCTCACTTGTAAGAATAAACTCTAGAAACAGCTGAAAGGGAAGGAAGGGTGGAAGTGTCCAGTCAAGCACTGGCAGGCAGCGCTAGAGAGATTCCTTTGCTGGAGGAAGATCAGGTGCTGTGACGCTCTCTAATCATGATGTTAAAAGCATGAGAAGGACACTTGCACCACTGTTCAATGCAGAGTGAAAGATGCCCAGGTTTCTGTAAAGAAACAAGGCAAGTCAACATGGCTTTGACAGCAGGCTTACATCCCTCTTTTGGGCTTTCCTTACTCTTTGACATCCTACAGAGGTAACAAAGCCATCTCTCAAGGATCTACGCCAAGGAGCCCTGCATGTCCCTTCTCTGTGGAAATGGACGCTTTCCCTGGCTGCTGTCTTTTCCTAGTTGCTGCACTCCATTGGTGGCCTCTCGATTTATAGTAAGGGTCTCTCCTTTGGCTTATTCTTGGCTACAGTTCCAAATGTTATGGCCTTTGAGGAAGTGATGCTTTCTTTTAGTCCTGTTAAAGATTAATAGCTGAATGCTAATGGGGGAGCTAAGACCAGGGATTTGCTTTAACCAAACAGGTCATTTCCCCATAGAGAGGCTTATTCCTCAGAGCCATACTGAGGCTCACGTGGTGTGTTCACCAGGCTTCCATCACCATGAAAAAAAAAAAAAAACCCATCAGAACAGAACAACTCCAGAGAGGGAAGGTCCACTTGTATTCACAGATTCAGAGGTTTTAGTTCATTATGGTGTGGAGAACATGCCAGCACAGAATAGATTACAACAGGGTTGCCAGGGTGAGGGGAGAGGGAGAGACAGACAGACAGACCGACAGACAGACAGACCAACAGACAGACAGACAGACCGACAGAATGTCTGTGCTATGCTGTTTGTCTTTATTCTCTCTTCTATTCCAACAACTTATGGGAAGGCATTGCCCATATTTCAGTGAATCTTCTATTCTCAGTGAATCCTCTCTGGAAATGCACACACGTGTACATGCATGCATATACATCCCCTCCCCAGGTGTTCTTTCTAATCTATATTCTGCTCGATTCAATTCAAATCAAACTATCAAAAGCCGACTTTGTCACGTAGGCACTCACACACATCTCCTTAAACCATACTCCACCCTTGAGCCCACCCTCCCCCCAAAGGCCACATTTGTCTCTTCATGCAAAACACACGCATTTCGTCTCTTAGGCACCAGTCTTAACACATCCAACGTTTTCAAAAGTCCAGGCCCAAGTCTCATCTGAGACTCAAGATGAACTCTTAGCTGTGAGTGCCTATAACACTGAAACAATTTACGTGCTCCCAGCATACAAAGGCTTAGGGTAAACTGATCTATTCCAAAAAGGAGTAACAGAAGAATAGCAAGGAAGGATCTGACCAAAGCAAGGCCTTCCTTTGAAATCAGGGTGGAACCTGCATTTTGCATCCTTTCCAAGTCAACACCACATGGATGACACACGCTGACCTCTGGCGACTAATGCCTGTCATCCTAGCTCCTCAGGAGGCTGAGCTCTGAGGATCACAGTTTCCAGCCAGCCAGGCAGGAAAATGGGTGAGAAACTTATCTCCAAGTAACCAGCAGAAAGATGTAGTAGCACTGTGGATCAAAGTAGTAGAGCACTAGCCTTGAGCAAAAAATCTCAGGGACAGTGCCCAGGCACTAAGTTCAAGCCCCATGACTGACAAAAACAAAAACAAAAACAAAGAAACAAAAAACCATGGATAAAACAAAGTATGCCTCCTAAGAGAGCAGGCCCTAAGACAATCATTGTAGTGTTCTCTGAGAGCCTGGATAATAGAACTCAGAGAAATATTTGTCTAAATGACCGCCCCCCGCTTTTCTCTAAGAAAACTCTTTAAAATAAATGCACTTCTTTACACCCTTGAACCTACAATGATTGATGCTGGCCAAGTCCCAAAATATTTTCACGATATCTTTCCTATATTCCCACGATATGCTTGTCTTCTTTTTACTGGCTGGAGTCTTTCCGACAACTATATTATCCTTACTTCCAACTTTACACACATTTCTTTTCTGGACAAACTGAAACCTTTTTCAAGGATTTTGGTTCCACGTCCCTGCCCGTTTTATTTCTTCAGAACCACCCAGTCTATGAACAGTGCTGCCCACTTTTTTTCAAGCTAGATCTTCCCCATCCTTTTTAATTAATGCTCTTTAGAAATGTCCTCCCTGGCACACCCAGAGACTTTACTCATCTTCTCTACCCTTGCCAATAAATCAATATTAACCATCACCTATGAAAATAACTGAATATTTCAGGAGCGTGCCTCAATACTTTGTTCATCTGGGGAATCAATTCTAAGCACTTAGACATTTAACCACACCCCCTAAGGGCTATGTTTATTTCCAGGCAACCACTTCTCTGTGGGAAATCCTAGCATACCTATCCAAAAGCCAGGCAGTAGAACCAATTACTTTCCCTGACCTTGAGAGAGTTCAGCACTTCTCAGAATTCTCAGGCTACCAAGACATGGTCCATCTATCTGCACTCTAATATTGTCATCTGACTGTTTAGAGTTGGAGTCATAATAGCAAGTGGTACTCTTCCTCTCTATATGGAGCTCTTGAAGTTTAGGAATTAGGTCTAAAGCTCTGGTTTTAATTATTGCATATTATACACTTATTGCCAGTGAAGTATACACTTACAAATAGCTACAATAATATATTATGTTGCATTTATTTTACCACAATAAAAAATAAACATAAAAATAAGAATCATCACTTTTGGCTGGGAAGATACAACAACAAAAAACATTCCTATCGATTAATGGTTGGATTGGACTAGTAATAAATCCACTTGTGAGAAAGTGAGATTGAATTAAAGGAAGCTGGCCTACAAGTCATGTCAAACATCAAAGAGTATCTACCTGAGGTAGTCCTTTGCATATGTTGGGAATAGAAACCCAACAATCAGAAAGAAGATATCACCAATGTTTATGAGTGTAGCCAGGGTGGTAAAATAGATGCTCCCTGTCAAGTGCTAGTGAACTGCTCAATTCAGACAACCTTCCACAATAGGGCCCATTTCTTCAGTCACATGCTCTACAATGGGTTAAAGTTGAACAGGACTTCTGGACCAAGAACATTCAAGGTTTCTTTTAAGAACACTATTAATCCTTTTCAGCCAGACAAGTCTTGTCCCTGACAAAGATACACAAAGGCTGAATCTTTGAGGCAAAGTGCCTACTCCATCTACTCTCCAGTGGCAGCAAGGTAGTGATTTTCCTTATTCAACACCTTGATGCAAATAGATCCCTGACCAAGGTCACTGCCAAAAAAAAAAAAAAAGAGTCCTCTCCACTTTGTGCACCAGTGTGTGGACTCTAGAGTCGAAGGCACTGAACTTCTGTACTTCCCAGTGATGGACAAGATGTACATTCAATAAAAACTTTGAGAAACCAAGCTCTGTGGATATATAACTCAATTGTAGAGCACTTGCCTAAGAGGAGAGAATGGAAGGGAAGTCCAACTTATACAACTACTTAAAGCTAATAAAAATGTTTTAATATATATTTTATTATAAAGATACTGTACAGAGGGGTTACAGTTACATGAGCAAGGTAATAGTCCATTTCCTATGGAGCATTGTTATACCCTCCTTTATTTTTCCCAACACACCAAAGATGACTATAAGTGAAAAATGAAAGAAAGAGAAAAAGTTATATACTTTTTCATTAAAAAAAAATCCCTTGTTTACAGATACAGAAGCTTTCGGTAAGTTAGTTGTTCCATACATGATAGTTAAGCCAATCCTATTTGTGTAAAGGTAGCCATTGTAAAACCAATTATACATATATTTTTTCTGAAGAAGCATAAGGATATAACAAATCTTCTGAGTCAAATTCATATAAGCCAGATTGAGTAACTTACCACAGTCATAAGTTACTATAAGCCCTATAGAAATGATCAATAACATGGTCCAGCATTCTCGATTGCCAAAGAAGTAACTGAAGAATATCAATTAGTAAATATTTTCGGCTGCCAGAATTTTACACCAATAACCTCATCAAGAGATTCTGCCCCATTGTGTAATGGAGCGACAAGGAAGATCTAGCTGACCAATTAGCAAAGAGTGTTCTAGGCAAGGTGGGAATTCCTGGCAGTTTGTGCCCTAGGAGAGAAACCAAAGGATTTTACCAATGTCATTGTGGAGTCTTTGAGGGGGAAATTGTGACTTTATTTTATGAAAATTCCAAAGTCTAAATTCTACACCAAAAAAAAAAAGCCATTTAAAAATAAAAGCCATTTTTTCACTCGATGTGGTCTTCCTTACAAGTTTCCCAGATGCTCTTTTGGAAAATAAAATTATACACCTGAGTTCTTACTCACTCAGGAAGAAAGGGAGGGAGAGTAGAAAGTGAGTTCTTTCATGGTAAAGTGCAATCAACATTTCAAAAGCAGGAAGGTCATTCTGCCACTTCCCTGAGATGTGGAAGAGGGAAATGAATTTGAAATAAAGTAAGTGGTTAAGAACTAGTGTTAATTGAAGATCAATCAAAAGTTAACCTACCTTGCATCTGAAATTATAGTGCTAATTGGTAAAAAGCTAGGATTTCTCTTAAAAGCAGATGGTTCACACACAGGCAGATTTTCACAACTCAGACAATATGAAAGAACAGATAGCCTGCCATATTTGTTTTCCTCTTCAATGGCCAATAATGGACCCCTTCAAAGACACATACTTGGGAAGGAAACATCATCTTTTGTTTTGTTGGTTTAATGTGTGTGTGTGTGTGTGTGTGTGTGTGTGTGTGTGTGTGTACCAGTACTGAGGCTTGAACTCAGGGCTTTGTGTTCTTGTTTGTCTTTTTTACTCTTAACCATGCTTCTACTTCTGCTTTTTTTGCTGGTTAATTAGAAATAAGAGATTTCATGGACTTTTCTGCTCAGGCTGGCTTTGAACTGTGATCCTCATAACACAATTTGTGAGTAGCTGGGATTCCAGGTGTGAATCACCAGTGCCTAGCTCAGTGGGTGTTTTGGTGTGGGATTGGAAGTGTGTGTGGTATGGAGGTTTGAGCACTGAGTAGGTGAACTTGTATTATCGAACGCAAATTACCTCTGTTTAAACTGCTGCTGCACAGGAAATCTGTTCCCAGTGAGGACAAATTTGCAGGCTGGTCGTATTCATCAGGAGGAAAGCCTTGGATTTTCTGCGGCTGCTGTATTGGTGGCTTATTTTAATTAGGGACAGGAAAATTGATCCGTTTTAGCCTACCAAGCACGGATTTCAGCTTAAGGCCTTATTCCTTTTGCCACCATTTAAAAAATTAATTTCTACAATTCTTCAACTGCATCAGCATGCTGACACTGAGTTCAGAGAATCCAAGACAGCTGGTTGCTTTGGTCAATGCAAACCAAAACATTCATAAAAGAAAGTCAAGAAAATCACTGTTCCATTCAAAAAGGTGATCTAAATACAATAAGAAGGAACTAAAGTCCACTCTCTTTTTAATAAGAAGCCCAAGGCTGTAAAGAATTTATTTTGAAGGTAGTTATGTAAGGCAAAATTTATGATAAGATTGTTCTCAAAATGTCCAATCTCAACAACCTAAAGAGCCTATGGCACAATTCTATGTGTGTCTCTCTAATGGTAAATGAACATAACCTGCTTCAGACATTTTCCTGTATTTCTTCTCTGCACCCCAGGTCACACACAAAACAAAACATAGCCTCTAGTCTTAGATGCAAAGGTTGCACTTTTTCCTTCACACATCTGTTGGTTGTTTAATGGAACCTATTATTTTGGAAGTAAAAGCTTTAGTTCTTAAGATTGAATCAAGTACAACATTGACTTGCATTTTAGAAAACACCAAGTACACATGTGGCCTAGAATGGAAAACAAGGGGGAAAAAGGGTAAAAGGAAAAGGCTTTCAGTAGAAAGGGTCTTACTAAATGATTAGCAGAATATTCTGCAATCATTGAGCAAGGAGAAATTAAACTTAAGTCACCTAGAAAGGAAAACCACTGTCATTCATGCCTGTCATGTCAGCTACTCAGGAAGCTGAGATCTAAGAATCAAGGTTTGAAGTCAGCTTGGATAGAAAAGTCCATAAGACTCTTATCTCCAATTAATTAGCAAAAAGCCAGAAGTGGGAGTTGTGGCTCTAATCTTGAGCAGAAAAAGCAAAGTGAGAACACAGGCCCTGAGCTTAGTCCCTAGTACAGGCACAAAGAACAGACAGACAGACAGACAGAGAAGTAAAGAAAGTACAGAATGCTAGCTAGTTCTATACAAATTTTCTGTGACTGTTGAGATAGGCATGTTAAGATGGGGTGAGTTATCAATGCCTTGGTTATTCCTGGCATATTACAGGGAATACAGGGAGAGTCTTATAGAACAAAACTCTGGTCTTGGTACTCACTGTTCAGCCATGGGCTCTGCTGACCATACCCCTAGTCCTCTCTGGGCATTCCCTCCTTCATCTGATAAGGGAGAGAATTCACTCAGATCACAGTTGCCCAATATGAGTCTCAGAACTCTAGTCCAAAGGATGGTGAGACTATACAGCAGAAAAATTTTAAAGTACTGAATTACTACAGTACTGATTCTATATTCAAATAACCTCAGAAAACCTTGGGTCTGGCAAAGGCAAGTGCCCACTACAGAACCTGTCCTGGCTCCTGGTACTCTGGAGCTCCCAGCACAGGTATTTTCTGCTCCTACTGATGTCCTGTCTATTTATTATGTATCACCACTCATCCTCTCCAATTTGAATGTCAGCTCCAAGAGATCTGCAGCCTGGTTTGTCTTTCTTAGAGCTCAGGAAAAAAAAAAACAACATAATACTTCTAAAGTATGACACTTGCATGCTGAGCACTCTGAATAAAGATTAGAAGCAAAGTCTCTCTGACCTTCTCCTGTCTACCCTGTCTCACATGCCTCTTTCTCCCTCAGAGTGAATGTCAGAAACCACAACTCCTTTTCCCCAAGGTTCTCATAGGGACTGGAACTCCTGTACCCCACAGAGCTAGTCATAGGAAGCACTCTTCCATCCCCTGCCCTCTCCCTTCAAGACCCTCATCTCCATGGAGGTTTTGCCTCATACCTGAGAGGAGGGAAGACTGGCTGGGAAAAGTCCAAAGGAAGAGTGAACAGCCAGCCTTGGGGCCCCCCACACCACCCTGCACATCCTAGTATTAGATTCTAATCACAGAGATGTCCATTCTTCATCGGCAGTTCCCCCTCAGCCCTAGGTCTTTGTCTCTGAAGGCATATGTAAAGCTTTGACTGAGAAACTTGCCATACTTCTCTCTTGTTAACCTATCATCTCTTGTAAGAGTGTCAGCTATGACCTTTTTTGAAGGGCAAGGAAAGGTATCACCTTTTCCATTGCTACATCTAGAAAGGCAGTGAGTGGAGCAGGGACCCAAGCCGGCTTTGTGAATGCAGAGCCCCATGCAGCTCCCCATGCGCAGAAATTCCCCACATGTGGTTTAATGCTCTGCTGTTGCTGTAGCAGGTATTTAGTGATGCTGCCTAGGGGTGGGGTTAAAAGCAGACAGAGCAAGTTTGTTTGACATAAAAAGGAAAGTAGCAAAAGACATTCTGAAGAAAGGAGTACCAAAGGGGAATCCAATGGAGTCTTCTTGGAGGGTGGATTTATAGTGTAGGGCTCCTCCCATACCTGTTCCCTGCCAGGCCCTGGGCTTTCTGCTGATTGCCTGATGGCTTCTGCATGTGGTCTCCGCTCTCCACTCTTTTCATTGGCTGAGCAGGACCTAAGTCATTATGGGAAGAAGAAGCAATTGAGCAGGAGCCCAGGGCTGTATGGGAACAAGAAGCACAGTAGGTCACATGTTATCTCTCACATATCATGTCCACCATTTTTTATCTACCTAACAGTTTCCCTTTCTTTCCCTCAGTAGAACTGCTTTTGAAAAAGCAAACAAACATGCAAACAAAACCAACCCACTTACACTGATTCTTCACTGATTCTGGACCTGCAATTGTCTATTGGGTACCATCAAGCAGGATAAAAGTCTGCTGTTCCTATGCCCATATCCATCATTCTTTGCTCTGAGCCTTTATCTCTGCAGTCACCTTATAACCACTTCAGATTCTAGGAAGGACACTGGGCTGATCCACAAACATCCTTTGACAAGAGTCAAAGTTGCCCCTGCCCCAGGCAACAATGACTTTCTTACCTTGACCAGGTCTTGCTTGTACAATCTGAAGAATGAGAAACTGGACCACGTGTTTAACCACTACCAAGACTGTGAAATAGTTACACATACCACTAATTCCCCAATTCTTTCTCTAGGGAAGCCCAAATCTGAAGTCTGTCCTCCAAAGATGAGCTGAAATGCTTACTCTGCCTCTTCCTGTCACATGACCAATGCATAATAAGTCTCCTTTCTCTGCCCATCTCCATTACTCATCTTTTTCATTTGGCTTATTGGGGCAAGTGGCCAGGCTTGACATGTTGGAACCCCTACAGTTGGACTGGGGTCTAGAAATCTGGTTACATTGACATCTTGACATTCTTAATTTTTGAATGAGTGGAAGATTTCCATTTGTCACTGGGACACAATATTCCAGAGCCTCTGCTGGTTCTATCTAAGAACACAGACTCTAGAAACAACTCACCTGTTCTCAAAGCTCAGTTCAGCCACTCACTGCTGGGATTTTTGTAGGTCAGTTTCCTCCTCTGTCTTGTGAGGATGACAATAGTCACACATGTTCACAGGGTTTGTTGCAAATCTTAGGTGAATCAGCATGAGCAAAACATTTTGAATAAGGTCTGACATTCTAGAAATACCATACTCATTTTGAGTAACATGACTCATTACCCAACAAGGATTAGTGTCTGCTACACAATAGCACTCCATAAATCTTCATCAAAATGATGAGCACATTTGCTACAGACTTTCATGAAAACTTTTCCAGAAGCAAAATACACTTTGTATTTGGTATCACATCATTTGACTTAGAAAACTTTGGCCTCACAAAATCCAAAAGGTATATGTTCAATAAAAGAGTCTTTTTCCAACTTTTTCTGTAGGCCATCCCAAACACCTTCATGGAAACAAACAATACTACAAGTTTCTTAAGTATATTTCAATTGCTCTGTGGTAAGCAAGCAAATAAGCTTATTTTTCCATTTTTATACAAATGGTAACATATATAGCAAAATATATACAGTTGTGTCACAGTATCCTTGGGGAACTGGATCCTGGATTCACAAGTCCTTATATTCAATTGATTAAGAGCTTATTACATTCTGCATTTTTTACATATTAACTTTTGTAGAGGATTGAACCCAGAGCCTTGCACATGCCAGGCAAATGCCCTACCCCTGAGCTATATCCTCAGCCCCTCATATATATACATATATATATATATATATGTTAAACTATCTCCAGATTACTATCAAATATAGTGTGAATACTGTGTAACTAGTTCTTATACTGTATTGTTTAGGAGATAACAGCCAAAAAAAATATCTATATGTACCCAGCACAGACACAAACATCACAGGCCTAAGTAGAAGTACATGAATGAGAAAGAAGAGGGCAAACAGGACTGAAAGGCAAGTGTTCAGGAGAGACAGAACTGTGAAGCAGTAGAAGGCTCCAGCAAGCTGTGTCTACACATCATTTCATGCATGTGGATTACACATAGAGCCCAGCATGAGATAAACTCAAATTTTGCTTTTTGGAAATTTCTAGATTTATTTTTCTAATATGTTTTCAATCCACAGTTAATTGAATCTCAGCTGCAAAACCCACAGTACGGAGGACCAACTTTATGTGGGAAATGTTTGTGTACTATATATGCATAGGAATAGTACACATATATACACATATATAGTGTATATACATGTGTGTATGGAAACCCACACATATATATGCACATACACATAAACACAAACATGTCTTAACATTTTACTTAACATATCTTAGAGACAGTTCTAAAATCCTTGGTAGTACTGCATTATTCAAATTCTGCATTATTCAAATGTACTGCAATTTACTTAAGGAATTACTCACTAAAAGTTATTTACAATGGTAATATATAAGTGTTTCTTTGGGGTGAATACATCCACAGAATACATTTCTGAAGTACAATTGTAGAAACATGGGTATTCTGTATCTGTACATGTTTATAATTTTAATTTATTTTGCCAAATTGCTTACTAACCTTGCATAATGGAGATGTTTATCATATCCCAACCAATTGCTCAAACTTTCAACAATATTTGAAACAAATGTCAATTACATTTTAACCTGGATTTATCTTATGAACAAAATTGAGTATCTTTTTTTCCTGTGTTCAAGAAAGCCACCTGAATTTCTTTCTTTTTACTTTTCTGTTTGTGCGAATTCCCTAGTCAGATCCTTTGTACGGTTTTATAACAAGTTAAGTTACTTAAATTGTGGCTTATTATTAAATTGTAGACATTCTTTATATACTTGGGATATAAGTCTTTGTAGATGCAATTGATGATAGTTCACCAGTCTGGGTGTTTTTGAACTGATCTGTAATCATTTTAATACATGCCCAAGCTTGCATTTCCATTAGGTCAAACTAAATGTCCATACACATAACCATTCTGCCATGCTGTTTACCTGAGCTTGACATGTTGGCTGTATTTGTAGAATGCTTGTTCACTTTGCCTTCCTCTCATGAGTTAAGAAATGTACTTTTTTTTTTCCCCAGTTTACAAAAGAGAAAAGTCAGGTCCACAGTACAGAAGTAAGTTATTATTCAGTAGTGAAGCTTTTAGTTCTTCAGTAACTATGGGTCAAAGTTTAAGCCAAGGGACTTCTAATTAGGGAGGGTGCTTTTGGCTTTCTTTGCTGTGTTGTCTACTCAGATACCTGTGAGCTCCATAAACATTCAGCCAGCCTTTATTTTTTGTATTACCATCATACCTAGCACAGGGTAGGGCACATAGATTTTATTAATATCCTTTCTCTCTGACTTTCTGTCTGTCTGTCTGTCTCTCTCTCTTTCTCTCTGTGTCTGTGTCTCTCTGTGTGTCTCTGTCTCTGTTTGTCTGTCTGTCTGTCTCTCTCTCTCTCTTCCTCCTTTTTAATGTAGCTGTTATGGGTAGCTTGTGCTAACTTCCTTTCTGCCTCTTATATTGATTTTTTTAGAAAATCCACAAAGTCCCCAGATAAGAGAGAATACACAGGAAGACAAACATCAGACACAAAATAGCTAAAGGACATTTGCTTTTTGAATAGTCTGCAGTGGCTTCATTTGGCCAGATAAATGTTTTCACTTTCATGGGAAGCAGAGTCTCTAGCTACACACAGACACCCAGGTCCTCCAATAACCACCAGCTCACCTCTAGAAAGCCACAGGCCACGCAAGGAACCAGAGTTGCTGGCATCATTTCCTTCTATCCTAAGGAGTCAGTAGGGGGATCAATGTCCATGGGAGTCAGTGACCCTTTCAGAAGTAAGGCATCCTATGTCTGGACTATGTTTGTGGGAGATCATCCACCTTGCAGAAAGCTACCTCCCCATGTGGACACTTCCAGTAGTTCCAGCCTCCCCAAAAGCAGATGAATCTCTGTGCACATGAGATTAGTGAGACAGTGAAGGGTGCTACGGGAAGCCACTGTTGATGACTTGCTCTCTGTCAGCTATTAAAAACAGAAGCACAGGGCTGGGAAGTTGGCTCAGTGGCAGAGTGCTTGCCTTGCGTGCACAAGGCCCTGGGTTCAATTCCTCAGAACCACATAAGCAGAAAAAGCCGGAAGTGGCACTGTGGCTCAAGTCGTAGAGAGCTAGCCTTGAGCTGAAGAGCTGAGGGACAGCGCCCAGGCCCAGAGTATAGGCCCCACAACCAACCAACCAACCAACAAACAAAACCCAGAAGCACAGAAATCAGTTCAATTAAGTATTGTTGCTTAACTCTGGCTGGAACAACAACAAGTGTATTTGCTTAGGCCCCATGCAAGGGAGAAATGAGGAATTGGATCTCAGTGTACCACGGCATGATGCTTTGTGTGTGTGTGTGTGTGTGTGTGGGACTCAGGTCTGGGTAGTATCACTTACTGTCCAATTCTGGTGTACAACTGATCACAGATGGCCTGTATCTTATGCCATCTAGAGATCCTTTAATAGTCATTTATATTTATTACTAACCTCACTATCTAAGGTCACAGCTTTGTGACTCAGGTAAACTTTGGGGATGTATTGTTAAACTTCAAAGACCACACTAGTTTCTACTAACCCTATAACTAAGAATCTTATAACAAGTGAAATCTATAGGAGATTTTCCCCCTCTCTGTTGTAACCCACCTGCCTGATGCCTTCACCAACTCTGCTGAGTGCTTTTCCTTTGTTCTGCCATCTTCTCTGCAATGGAGCAATTCATTCAGGGTAACCTTCCTCACCTGGTCCGCTATGTTTGCTCCGGAATAAACTTCTCTTACTCTACAGCAAGAGCTCTATTTTGCATGGACAATGTCAGAGGAGTTTGAAATCATTAAGCAAGTTCCCTGCCTGTATTTGTTTACATTTGTTGTTTTTGGTTTTTAGTGAACTGCTTTTTGTGCCTGCTCCAGACATCAAATATGAGAGCTTTCTCAATCTGTCTGTCTCTGTCTCTCCGTCCCTTTCTCATACACACACACACACACACACATACACACACACACATCAATTGATTCATTCATTCCATAGGCACCAACTGGATGCCATTCAACCCAGTCCAGGTTAGATCTAAATTCTCAGGGATTAGTAAAGATGCCACTAATCCTGGAGACTGTCCCATTTCAGACATCCCTTGTAAGCCCTGGGGTGCCTGCTGTAGTTTTGACCTGCCAGATATAAATGGAGGGAGGGTATCCATGCCTCCCCTCTTCTGGTTCAATCATTTGCTGGGATGGTTCACAAGATCAGGTAATCATTTACTCACATCGATTCTTGTATTATAAAAAATAAAGAAGAGGTACACAGGAAGAATTCCATCAGGGCTCAGGGCACAGGAGCTTCTGTCCCCAAGGAGCTGGGTGAACCAACCTCCCAGCACTTAGGTGATTCAACAACATGAAAATTCTCTGAACTCAGTCCTTGAGTGTTTTCATGGAGTTTTCCATTGGGTGGTCTTGCAATCACTGGCCATTGATGATTGAATTCAATCTGTAAGGTTGAGACTAACCCCCCTCCCCTCCCAAAGCTCTCCCTCCTCCAACAGTCACCTCATTAACATACACATTGAGGGAGACTTGTTATGAATAATAAAAGACGATCCTGCTTACCACTTTGGAGATTACCTGAAGGTGGTCCATGAGGGGAGGGGAGTAAGTTGGCAAAGAGTAAATACTCAGTCCTTACTATAGCATAAATGATTACCCAAGACTTCCAAGGGTATAGACAGAGAAAGAAGGCTGGGCCTGGCTGCTGTGGTCAGCATAGGGGGTGAATGGGGCTCAATCAACTTAGAATCACTGAAGCCACTCCCTGGTCTCCTGCAACCGCTGTGTTCCAAAGGCAGAGCTGGAATTCCACACACTTTTCTGGAAAGGAGAGTTAAGGCAGCAGAGGACCTTTTTTTTCCATTCTATTTACTACCTCTTGGGGTTCTTCCTTCTCCCTCTTCAGCCTTTTGTCTGTTTACTAATCAGAGCCCAACAAGGGACAGGGGAAGAAATCTGGTCTGATTATAACTGTGTATGCTTCTTAATATTATCATTATCCTCCCGATCATTTCTGTTGTGATTCTTATTCAATGTTTACAATGGCCCACCGGGGCTCTGGAGATTTACACAGAAGAGATGTCAGTTTATGGCTGCGGTGGTGCCTGGGGTCAGGCTCTGGGCTGGCAGAGGAGGCCTTGACAACCACCAATCACACTCTGGCTCATTGCACTTTCCCTTCAACCACCACCAGCCCATGGCTCCCTCAGACAATCTGTCCTTTGCAGGAGACTTGAGGGAATTGCAAATTTATTCCTTTGCCACTAGATGGCAGGCGACAGGACGCGTGGCTTCCCCGAGTAAGATATTAACGGCAGTCATAAACGATCCCCCCTCTGTCTCCAAGCGTTTATTCCCTATAATAAAATCAGTAAATCTCAAGCTCATTTCTGATTTGGAGCCCAGCCTGCTCTGTCTGAGAGCACCCAGGGTCTGCCTGCCGTAACATCTGCCCTTCAGGGATTCATAATCACAATGCTGATAATGGCAAAACCATGTATCTCCAGCCTTTTATAGTTTACAAAGCACAGGAGGGGAGAGGGAGGGGTGGGGGAAGCTCTTTTGCACGCAGGATCTTCGTTGACAAGTGAATGTACACACGCATCAAGCCCGGGGGCATAATGCAACTTCATTATATTGATGAACAATGCATACACCACGTCCTGCTGATAGCCATTTGCATCCTCTTTATATCAAAACAGTGGCTTCACCAGGCCTTGGAACTCACTGCAGTGTTTTAAGGTACTCCGAGAAGAGAAAGGCATTACTTGAGACCTGAAGCTGCTTCATTGTAGGGAGGTTGACAGCTGAAAGGCCAACGCTACTGGATGGGTGCCTTGGGCATCGCATTTCTGTTTGGTCCACACTACAGGGGTCTGGTCTGTTCTCTGGTAACAAAGAGGCACCAACTCCATCTTGTGATTTGCATATAACCAGCGTGAGTTAAGTCACCCATGCACTTGAAGAATAAATTTGTTCATTCATGAAGAGAAGAAATAGTGTGTGTGTGCACACGCATGTGTGCATGTGTGTGTGTGTTATTTGGGGGAGGGGGAAGTGATTGAGACTGGATACCAAAACTGAAAATCCATTGTCTGAGATGCTTTTCATCAGGCTCACAGTTTTATAATAAGATCTGCAAAGGTCTGATTCCTTTTTATTAACAATGGAAGGGTTTTCACCCACACTAGAGTTCAGAGCCGGCCTCTCCATAGGCGGGTAATGATATACTGTAGAATTCATTGTTTGCTGGTGAGAACTACAAATGACACACATTTGTATTTCATGAAATCAACGTAAAAGCCAAAAATATATTAGCTTGGAGAGTGAGTTTGTCCATCAGTGTAATATTCCTATTAGTGCAGCTATTCAGCTGTGGAAAAAAAAATATCATTGTATTCCAATAATTAAATACAGCAGGTGAATATTATGACTTGTGCATTAGAAACCCTGCTATTTAGATATTGCATACACTTTATTTTAGGGTTGGAGGAAAATGAATTTTGCATAATTTAAAAAGAATCCAAACTGCAGGTCATTTTTGAAAGCCCTGAGTGCTTTTCTAGAATGATCCTGAATCAAGTTTCTTCCTTTCCAACTGGCCATTAAAATGACCCTTCGGTCTCTCCAGGTGACCTCCTGTCCTAGACCTCCTGGGGCTGGCCTCCTCCATGCCACCCCCCCACCCCGACTGGGGCTACTTCAGAATGCAAGGTTCATCGAAGTACACGTTCCGTGATAGAATTTTCAGAATGGACAGAGCAAAATCTCTCCAGTTCCATTTCATCTGTGCCCTGAGCAGAATTTATAAAGCAATAAAGACTGAATGTCTAAGGACTTAAAAGAAATGTGCTGTGTTATCATCATCAATTTATGAAACTCCCACAGGAAGCAGACATGATACAAAACATACAAATTGTACAGTTGATGCCTCTGGAAGTTTCCATGGCAAAGAACAAAAATGTTGAAATGGGATATTGCTTTTTCTCTTACCTCCTGTCTGTTTCCTCCTTGATTTTTTTTTTCTTTTCTCTTTGGCCTTGGAGTGGAAGGGTTCCTTCTGGCAATGAGAGTGGGGAGGGGAACTCAACAGTTTGGAAGATACTGAAGTGTGAGCTAGTGAGCCAGGGGCCAAGCAACGGGAGGACTAGGGTGTGTGTGTGTGTGTGTGTTTGTGTGTGTGTGTGTGTGTGTGTGTGTGTAGGGCTGGGTGAGGGGTTGAGGGAACTTCAGGAAGATCAAGAACAGAGAGGCTGGGAGGCTTCAGAAACCATTAAAGACAAAGACGATTCCTTCTTTTTTCTGCCTACATGGTGTGTTTGTGCATTGTTTAAAGACCTTCTCCTTTGCTTTCTTTGTCCCAGAAGATGAGAAGGACAGCTTCTAAGAACACCTTAGCTGTCAACCTTACAAGGCTGAGCTCTTACCAACTTCGATGCCAAAACACCAGGAAAGAATTCAAATGGCCACAAACGGCATCTGGTGTCCACCGTGCCATCATCACTATGAGCCCAGGACATGGGGATGATTGAACGGAACCAGAGTCAGATCCACCCTGTCCGCCAATGCACTGCAAAGGGGCCTGCAGGGAGGATGCCTGGCTGTGGCTACTGTCTCATCACAACCAGTAGAAAGATAGTCAAGCCCCTCTCCAAAAGTAATGGTGCAAGCTGGGCACTGGTGGCCTACGCCTGTAATCCTAGCTATTCAGGAGGCTGAGATCTGAGGATCATGGTTCAAAGCCAACCCAGTCAACAAAGCCTGTGAGACTCTTATCTCCAATTAACCACCAGAAAACCAGAAGTGGCGCTGTGGCTCAAGTGGTAGAGCGCTGACCTTGAGCTGAAGAGCTCAGGGACAGCGCCCAGGCCCAGAGTTCAGGCCCCACGACTGACAATAATAATAATAATAAATAATAATAGTAATAATGCAGTGTGGCAGTCCCATGGTGCCTACTTCACTGTGGGGGTCTAACAGCAACAGAGAAATAATACCAACCCGAGGGAGGCAATGATCTGGTGAGATCCAAACTGTCCCCAAGAGCAAGACAGTCCTGTTTGGAATTCATTATAGTATCTAATAACCTTATCACCAAGAAGTATTTCTTGAGACCTGACCTGCCATTGTCTAAACTTCCCTTTAGAGAACATGAAATATTCACCTCATGACCACAGACTCAAAGACAGCTACTAAGTGTTCTTAAAATTTGTCACCTTTAATCAAGCTCTGGCAGAGGGACTGCCACGCGGCCAGCATTCTGATGGATTCTAGGGCCTTCCCAGGGAATAAGTTGGAGCTGATGCTGACAAGGACTTTGAAGCCTGGTATGCAGGAACTCAGCAGAGGTGGGGGGGGCACGGGGCTCAAACCCCCCACCCTTTAGCAAGGGAGAATTTGGTGAGAATTTGTCTGCTTCTAAAGACAGATCCAGCCCTGGGAGAACTCCGGGAAGATGCAAAGATCACCCTCCTCTCCCACCTCATCCACACCACCCCCAAGCCTGCTCAGTCCAGAAACCTCTGTTCAGTTGAGACTGAGGAGCACTGAACAGGGGGAGGAGAGGGCTACAGAGAGGAGGAGACTTCCACATCCACAGATAGATGGGTGGTACTGGTTGATCCTTCATCCCGAGGAAGATGGTACCTCCAAGGATCAAGCAGCCTCCAAGGATCATGTGATACCATTATCAGACTATTTCTGAGGAGTCAGACAGAAGCTACAACTGATTTTTTTTTTAAATCAGGGTGGAGAAAGCCCTGAGCGGACCAAGGGTGCACAGACAGGGATGGCGCACAGATGGGCATCTGCTGCCCCTGCTGTCACCAGAGATTTCTGCCACCCCTAGGGACGATACAGGTCCAGTCTCAGCACAAACCCAACTGTAACCTCAAACTCCCTCCAAAATCTGCATCTCGTTAGGGAAACAAGGACGTGCTTTGCTCGTGCTGGTGGGAATCCGAAACCTTTGTGTTGGAGGTATAGAACCCCTTACCTCAATCCCATCCCCATCCCTCCCCTCCTCCCCCCATCCTCCCCCCCTGCAGCACACACTTGGTGTGCATTTGGGAAGCCATCTGCCCAGTCTCTGGCTCTAAGTGGGCTTGGCACGCCCCCTTGTGGCCACAGGTGGCAGAGGCAGCTGGCCACCACATACAAATGGACTCTGCGTAGTTAAGCTGTCAGGTCTAATGTATTTATTTGACTCTCCGCTGTTAAAATGATTTCTCTACAGCACCGCGATTATTTACGACTATTGTCAGTACAAGGCGACGAGAAGGCGGCAGCAGAGCAAAACAACAGCAGCCGAAGGAAAGGTTCTGCCTGGGCGGGCTGGGGGCTTGGACAGGGCCTTCCCTGCGCCTGGGGGGGGCTGTCTCTATCTCGTTAGTCTGCGGTGGGGGGCTTCAGCGCTCACTCATTCATAATGCAGAGCCCTCTTCCCCCAGCCTGCAGCACAGGGGGACCCGGATGTGTACCCCGACCAAGGAAGGGCACCCCAGCTCTACTGAGTCCTGAGTGTTGTCACCAAATTCCATGGAACGCACCTACAGGTGCTCTAGGCTTCAGACACATGACTTTCCTTATTCCAACGCAGGTGAGTTCACCTGGAGCCCTGGAAAAGGGGGCAGGACTGCCCTGGGCTTTGCTTTTTCCTACTTTCAAGACTCTGGTCTCCCACGCTCCCCCGAATGTAGTTGTTGGCTAGGTGCATCCCCATCCCCTGGGAATGTGATGGGACTGCGCCTCATCTCTCCCAATCAGACCCAAGCTGGGAAATTCAGAGATGAAACCCAGTGCTTGGTGCTGTCACCAGCCCTCCAAGGGAGAGTGGCTGGCTGTCCTAGAGAGTCAGGCACCAGAGAGATGACTTTGGAATGTCTTTCCAAGGGAGATGTGCAGACACACACACACACACACACACACACACACACACACACACTGATCTGCGCAGGCCTGGGATGGGTTTGATCTGAGAGAGGCAGGATGGGGAAGTGGTCAAGCACCTGTATTTGTTGCGCTCACTGTAGCCTCCTGGCCTGGGGCTGTGGCTGAATCTGAATGAGATGATCATGTGATCCCCACAGCCTGGCCTGCCGGTGACTGGGAGTGGTAGATAAAGTCACACAGCCACATCCCTAGTGTGAGTAAATTCCGTGTCTGTATTTTGTGAGATGGGCTTTATGTCCATCTATTCCAGTCTGGGGCATCCCTCTGCGCTAGGAGAGCGGACAGAGCACCCCTTGTAAGAAGCCTGTGTTTATATACGGCCTCTGCGGCTTACATCCTATAACACTTGAAGCAAACCACTTAGCTTCTCTGTGCTTCAGATTTCTCATCTAAAAATCAATACCCACCTCAAGTTTTCATATAAATTATCTTATGGACTCTTTGCACATGGCTTGACTGGGAAGGACAGATCTGATATGTTGCCCATGGCACAAATAAAATCACCAGGACTCAGAGAGGCCAAGTCATGTGCCACAAGTCACACAGCAAGCAGGCAGGTACAATGGAGACTACCATCTATTTCTTCAGAGTCCAGGTTTAATGAATGCTTCTGGGCTAATTCATTGGAGGGCCGTGAACAAATGATATTTGTTATTGCTGTTATTTTGGAAGAGTGAGTGATCAGAAGAAAAGCAGCCCATTTTCTGAATATGAATTCAGAAGAGGAAAATAACAAGTCATAAAAATCCTTCCAGAGGGGGAAAAAAAGAAATCAATAATGCCAAAGAGAAATAAAACAATAAACAACAACAATAACAAAAAAAACCAGAGTACAACATTCTGCTTTCAAGATTGAGAGTAAATCGCAAAAATAAATGGGCAAGAGATACCCACGTTCTCCCCTTCTTGGGAGATGTGTCTGTGTGCATGAAAGGTACAGAAGCGACAGCAAGAGCTGGCGGTCTATTTATCCTGGGGACAGGCGCCGCCTTGTCTGTTTAGCATTTATATAGTGCTTGTCTCCTTGGCAGCGCCAAGGTTCTAGCAGAAAAACACCCAGTCAGAACAGGTCAGCTCTGGGAGGGCTCAGGAGCAAGCGAGGGTCTCTTGGCAAAACAAGAGGGTCCCTCAGTCCTGTCCCGCCTGCAGACTGCCCTGCGGTTGGCCTGAGCTGCTCGGAAACAGGGGTCTCCCCAAGAAAGAACCTAGAGGAGGCCTGTCTCAAAAATGCTCCATTAGCCAGGTGCCAGTGGCTTCAACGCTTGTAATTCTAGCTACTCAGGAGGCTGAGACTTGCGGATTGTGGTTCAAAGCCAGCCAGGGCAAGAAAGTCCGTGAGACTCAATGAATCACAGGAAAGCTGGATGTGGAACCCTGGCTCAAGTGATAGAGCCTTAGTGAAAAAATGTGCAGGGACAGCATTCAGGCCCCTCGGTTCAAGCCCCAGAACCAGCACAAAAACAAACAAAGCAAACAACTATAAATGCTCTCTGGGAGGCCCTCAAATAGGACCAGCCCCTAGAAGTGATTGAAAGCCATGCTCGGAGTTCCCTTTAATGTTGCTTTCTTCCTCCTTTTCTCTTCCCTGCAAACTTTCCTTATACCTCATCCTCTCCACTCGTTCTCAACTTTTGTCCCCTTTCTAATCTGCTAATCCAGTCTAACCTCACTTTGGATGCCTGTGGCTTCCACTTGAGGCCTTTGCCTTGGGTTTGCCACTCCGGACGAGGAGGGAACAGGAGGCCGTAGAAGAAAGACCTGGGCCAAAATTTCAAGTCAGATCCTTGGAGCTATGAGATGTGAGCCCATGGCTTAGCTTTCCCATGGTGGGGCCCCGTCATCTGCAGACAAAGCTCTTTTGAAGATCAAAAGCTGTTGAACACCTTCAGTATGTTTTAGTGGACTGTGTTTTCCTCCTTTTGTCTTTCTCCCTCCCTGCCTGCCTTCCTTTCTTGCTTCTCTCCTATCTTTCTTCCTCCACTTCCAATTTTTCCAGGAGCCCCAGGATTTCCATTTGCCCAAAGATTGAGAAGGACTCTCATCACAGAAGGACACAAAGAAAGGGGGGTGCTTCAGAAATAAGAAGTTGGTCCCAGACACATGCCACTGTCTTGAGATACACTTTTCTGAGTCCCTTGATTTTTTATTGTTGCTGTTTGGTTAGTTGTTTTGTCTATCCAGCATCAAACCTGAAGTCTCAGCTCATGGAATTCTCCTCCATCTGCAGAAGGCAGCCCCGCGTCTCATGCAGCTAAGCCTTGCAGCTCAGTGCCTTGTGGGAAGGGGTTATGAGGCAGAAGGTGATGAACGAAAGAGAGGACAGAGATAGGACAAGGCTGCTGGCTTTGGCTCAGAGGGGTCTGTGCCTTCGTCTTTACTGAGGAGTTTATCCTTAGAGGTGACTTGCTGGCTGTGCTGGTTGCAGCCGAATCAGAGCAGATTGTACTGCAATGTGGTAAGGCCCAAACCGCCATGGTGGCTGAGCCCAGAGGCTCCCAAGGCTCCCATCCTCAGCCTTGCCAATGAGCCAGGGAAGGCTGCTGAGCTGTCTTCCATCAAGCCTGCCATGAAGCAGGAGAGAGGTCAGTGGCAGTGATAGGAGGAACATGGCAGACGTGCCAGAGGGAGAGACAGAGTGCTAACGGCCAGCGCTGGGTAGAGACTGGGTGGGACACATCAGTAAGGAAGGGGCTACTGACCTAGATCAAATCCGGAGAGAGACACCAGCTACCAACTCATCACCAGCAGCCAGCAGAACACCCAGCAGCCAGAGGGAATTGAGGACATGGCGACATCCTGGAGCCAAGTGATTCCTCCCTCCTCATCTGCTCACAAGAAAATAACAGGAGGGAAAGGAAGAATGGGAGAGACTGTCATCCTCAAGGCTGAGTAGTACCTTCAAGGAATATTGAAATTAACAAAATGAATCATGTTTTAAACCATGGAAGATTAAATATTAATCTCTTTGCCACCACTCAGGGGACCGAGAGGAAGGATCAGATAAGACAGACCACATTTGCAGAATATCTGAGTTGCAGACAGGGAATCACGATTCACCAGGCAACTTCGCCCACCCCTCCAGGGGCTAAATTTTTATCCTCTCCTCTCTGCTTCTCTGGTTCTGTTGTGCCTAGAGAATTTTCATCCAGCTGTTAAACTCTCTATGTCCAGATTACAGTCATATCCCCACTGGATGCCCCTGAATTCTCCTCCCACCTCTGGTGTCCCTCTTCATTGATTCCTTCTTTAGCCCCATATATCCATTTATCCAACCCATATCAAGTTCTTCTGCGAATCAGGCAGAATCGCCAGGACAAAGGCAAGTGTAGACTAAGAGTCTCCCAACAACCCAGAGATTTAGATCATTAGCATTGAGATCCAATAGAGCCAGTTGCTATTTTGTACCAAGTTGCTCTTGGTAAGCATCGGCTGGATGAATGAAAGACAACTTCAGCACGGATTCCTGTCCCTCCTCTTTCCCTCTGCTCCTTTCTCTGCACTTGCAAAACTAGGATGGAGAGGCAGATGCTCATGCCAGGGCAGGAGGCACTAAATTGCTTCTCAGGTTCCACAGGACAGCGCTAAGTGGAAACCTGCAAGTATTTCTCCCTGCTTCCCAGGGCCACATAGTGTGTTGCTGCTGTGGTACAGGGAGCTGCCCCAGCATGAAATAACAGATTTAGTGGCTTAAAACAGCTACCTTGCAACCAGGGATGTACACATTTCACATGATTTCTTCCTGCGAGGAATCACAAGCTCCTAAATCCACCGCAAAGACATTGAATCACCCTCGGGGCTAAAGAATCTCACCGTTTCTCTTCTTTATTCCTCTAGTCAGCAGGAAGGACTTGTTCCTCACCCTCAGAAGCATCTCCATGGCCCTCCCCATCCCCCACAGCCCGCTGTTTGGGAAAGGTTCTCTTTATCCTGATGATACCTTCTCCCATCTGACTCCCCGCCATTACTGATGAGTTTCGTCCCAGTGAACACCAGAGTGCCCTGCATTGAGCAAACCTATAATGTATATTTAACTGAATAATCAACCATACTTGACCCTTATCTAATGAGTCAGGCCTACATTGGAATTCAAGCAACTTCCTTCTCAGTCTCCAGATCTGCTTAGGATTTGCTCTAGAGCCAAATCCAGAACCAGGATTTTGACTGTGGGTCCAGCCTCACGCTTCCTGGCATCCACCGGAGTTGGCCCGGGCCACCTTCTCCGGTCATCTTCATTCTATGTTCGCTTCCGTTGACTGATGAGGCAGAGAGTTCTGCGCTGCACAGTGCAGTTCCTGTTCTTGAAAGAAGCTCTGTGCCTACCGCAGTACTGGTAGCTGCCAGCTCTCTCTTTCCCGTAGATTTGAGTGTGGTTGTTCTCTTGCTATTTCATGTGTGTCTAAGGTCGTGTGGATCCTCTCACCTACGTTCCCGCAGGCAGATACTCTTTCGACCCTCCTTTAAAGTCTCGCCATCTCGCCATCATCACTAGCACAGAACAGCCACACTTGTACCAACAACGGGCTACCAACACAGAACCGGTGCTAGAGAAATAACTGCCCTACTGGTAGCTTCTTTCTCTTGCTGACATTGATGGCCAGTTTCTGAATGAACTCTCTGTGCACCTCATTGCTGTATTTGCCAGAACTGGGGTGTCTAAGGGAAGTGGATTGCAGAGCATCAAGCTTAGAAAGACTCTTCTCCATTGCCTCTGACCCAAGAGAGAGGGGCGGGGGAGGGAAGAAGGGACATTCTGGGGAGCTCTGACATTTGTGACACTGCTATGCACGGATGGAAATGTGCATTTTGAATAAAGGCTGCTGTTGTGGCAAACTGGCTGTCAGAGCCAGGGCTGCCTATGCTCTACAGAAGACATCAGAATGGTCAGCAAGATGGCTGATGGACTTCTTCCTGGAACTCCATTGCTAAGCTAGAAGGACGAAGCCCGACACACATTCTTGCCATCCTGTCTAAACTCCATTCGCGCTGTTGGCATTTGGGATTTCTTTACTATTCCAGACAGTGAAAGTTAATCTAAAACTCACATCCTGGAACAGATGGAGATTGGGTAGAGATGCATGGCCTGGAGACCTTCCCCAAATGTCCCTGTGGTTGGGTTTTCAAGGCCTTGGGGTTTTCATAACTCTGTCTCTCTGACTTTCAACCATCAGTGGTTTGCCTTCTTTTTTTCCTCCCTTACCCTCTTTCTTTTCTCTCTGTCATCCAGCATCCCTCTGTCACATGCTGGCGGAAATGCTTGATTATGCATCCCTCCCCTCTGGGGATTTTTTTTTCTGTAATAAAGATCATGTTTATTACAAGAAATAAAAGGACTTCTTAGTGGCCGAAGTTCAGGCATCAGTCAGGCAATGGAGAAAGAATCTTGGAAGACAGGAAGTCTTTCTAAGGATCTTCTATATCACCTCATGAATCCCACAGATTGCGTTTCTTATCTAGTGTACAGTTGTGACTGGGTCATATGATGGGACCACTTTTATGGCTCAGATTTGGAATTTATTATTCACACTCTTGAGTCCATAGATTCTCACATGTGAAGCTGGGCAAGTCATAGAATGTCCAGTGAGGAAGTAGCTACAGACACGAAGTGACAACAGAACCAATAGACATAGGAGACCGGATGCATCCCTGGGTGCGTCACGTGTTCACGGCCTTAGGCTCCCAGCTAATGCTGCTCAACCAATTCTCAAGCATTCAGACAAGAGCTCTCCGTAGTGTCAATCCACAGATGAGGAAACAGAGGCTCATGAACTTGTTAAGCAACTTGCCCAAGGTCACATCAAGCAGTGAATCAGAGCATTCAAATTGTCACCTGCCAATGGTTAAGAACGCTTGAGTTCCCCATTGCAGAACATAGCCATAGAGATTGGCAGAAGCGCTGCAGGAGGATATTGCTTTACCCCCAGGGACGCCAGCCTACCCAGAGGTTGCCATGTTAACCAGAAGCCTTCCTTCTACCCAGAAGCCTCCATTCTATCCAGAGGCCTCCATGCAACCCAGGGCGAGTGCTGAGCAAGAGGCCTCTGCCCACCTTTGCAATGCAAAGGAAGGCAGCCGCATTCCTCCGCACAGCAGGAGGCATGGAGCCTCTTCCCAGCAGACAAGGAAGCACTGGCAGGGATGACTTCCTGTTAAAGTGTGTGTGTGTGTGTATTTTTGGAAATGTTCTGGAGTGTAACTACATAAAAGGCTGGGGTCAGACAGAGCCCGGGGCTGTGAGTAAGGAGGAGCCCCAGCCTTCCAGACAAAGCTCAAGCAGCTGCTTCAAAATGTGGTTTGATTTTTTTTTTTCCTTTCTCCCTGATTTTGATCTCAAAGATGTCTGGAGCCACCAACAGCCACTAGCAGCTTGGGGCCAACAGGGAAAGGGGGCAGGGGGGCTCTCAGCATCCGGGGCTCTCACGCACCCGGACCTCTCTGCCTACAGCAAAGGCTTCTAGTGAACAGCACTCTTTTGTATGACAGAAAGCAAGCAAGAGCATGAGAAGCAGGAGACACTGGGGTTGAGGGAGACAGCTGGCTGCGGTGTCCAGGCTTTAGATGTGGCAGTGAATAAAAACAACGCAGACAGCAAGCGACGCTGTGATGCCCCTTGTGATCCACAAAGCTTGTCCTCTGGCTGGCCGGGACACCTAAGGGATTCCAGCCTGATGCCGCAGGGCTTTCTTCCTCCTGGATTGAGAAAGCCAAGGACATAGCCACTCGGTTGCTGATCTCTCAATCACTGCTTGTGACCACTGACAAGCTGGCATTGATGAGTTCCCAAAGGAGGCTGACTCCTTTCTTGCTAGTGATGCATTTTTTTTCCCGTTTTGGTACTTCCTCTTTCCTGAGCAGGTTTTTTGAATGTCAACAATAGAATTAGACACCATGATTATCCAGTCATCATTTGACCCTATTGTCCCCGATCAAAGGGACACCCAAGAACCTGAGTTGTGCCAACTGTGTGGGGTTGCTGGGCATTCCCTTGCCAAGGGGATACAGAGCCTCCAGGTCACAGAGAGAGACAATCTCCCACACCATGCAGTTTTACAGGGTAGTTGGTACACTACCTTCCCTAGCTCCCCTCTCTCTCTCTCTCTCTCTCTCTCTCTCTCTCTCTCTCTCTCTCTCTTGTGCGCAAGCACGCGCACACACACACACACACATATACACATACATGATTCATTTACAAAGTCAAACATTCCTACATGTCGGAAGTTCAGTTCCAAGCTCTCCTCTTCATATAGTTTTACAATGCAACATAAAAATGATGCATTTGAAAACTACTGAAAGGGAGCTCTCACTGAAATATTAGGAATAGATATATCTGTATGAAAGAATGTAAAAAAAATATTTTTTCTAGTAATTTTAGGTTTCCCCCCCCAAATGTTTATGATGAGACTATATTACTTTTCAATGGGAAATACAATTTTTTAAGAAAAACAAAACATGGGAAATCTAATAAGGCATCGCGAAAAGATTAGATCAAGGGTCTTAGATTTGGAAACTATCTGAGAGTAAGGCCTGAAAAATAATAAAAGGCTATATACTTTTGGGAGAGCCAAGGTGTTCAAAGAGACTCTCAAAGATCACAAGAGCGAACTGGTTTTTCTTTATCACAAATCTCTGGAGCTTGTCTCAATTGTGTTTATCTTATTGCAATAAAAAACATTGCACTAAGTGATCTGAAGTCAGTTTGCCATGCGCCATCACTACAGTTTTATCTGCCTTCTGTATCCTGAAACTGAGTTTTTAAACCCCAGACCCAAAGTCTGAGTGTCTCAAGTTAGATCTGGCCACTCGCCCCCATATGCCGAAGAAAGAGACATGGTGAATGGCAGAGGAAAGAGATTTATGACATGGCAGGCAGGAAAGACAGCACTTCAGGACATCTCCAGCCATCTTCAGAGGTGCAATCATTGACTTCAGGTTAAATAGAGAGAATTAGGAGATGGGGACTGAGAAAGGTATACAGTTAAAACCGTGGCAAGTTGCAGGCATGGTCTGATTGGCCATTATCTCAGTCTTTGTCCTCAAAGGGATCCCTGAGAAATTATTAGTCTATTACTAGAGTTGGACAGGAACAGATAACAGCCTGGTGGGCGATCCCCTGAGTTTTTTGGCTGTTTCCTTAAAGATGATACAAAGAAAGCATTGTCTGTTGCCTTTCATACAAGATACTTCTCCGAGAATCTTCTCTTTCTGCCTGGAGCCAAAGGGACTGCCAGAGAAAATAGCCCAGGATCAAAGGGGACAGATACAAAGTTGGAGGACTTTTAGTTAAAAGATATAAAAATATCATTCAAGTTGCTTCTTATGATACCTTTCCTTTATCCCTTCTCTTCTGTCTCTTGTCTGCTTGGAGTATGAAAGTCTGGACTAAGATGGCTAGGTTAGCACTACAGCTCTTCCAGAACAGCGAGCTGCAGAAGGGAGGTTGGGCCTGCGTGGGGGGATGCTGTGGGACTGAAGGAGGTGTCCAGAGCTCAGCCAGGCTGCCGCCTTCTCTCACAATGAGGCCATATTGTGCCAACACCTGTTCCCTTGACTTCTGCCACTCAAGTCTCTGTGAATGAGGATATTTCATAAAAGTTTTACAGATCTCTTTTCAGATCTCAGATTCTAGGAAGATGACAGGAGGTAATGATAACACCTGGGGCTTTGAAATTAGAGCTGGATTAGAATCCCCACCCTACATGATTGGAGCAACAGGACTGTGGGGATGTCCTGCAACCTCTTTAATCCGCCATTTTTCCTCTTACAGATACTGATACTTCTTCACTCACAGCTCAGTTGCAGCCTGGTATTTAAAATACAAAGTAAGCCCAATTATATGTCTGTAAGAATGAAAGGCCAAGTGCTGGTGGTTTATGCCTGTAATCCTAGCTACTCAGGAGGCTGAGATCTGAGGACCATTGTTCAAAACCAGCCAGGGCAGGAATAACTGTGAGTCTCTCTATCTCCAATAAACCACCAGAAAACCGGAAGTGGAGCTGCGGCTCAAATTAGTACAGTGCTAGCTTTGAGCTGCTTCAGGGTGGGGGGGGGCAAAGAAAGCTCAGGTGCAGTGCCCAGGTCCTGAGTTTAAGTCCCCTGACAGACAATAAATAAATAAACAAACAAATATAAATAATAAAGCATTTTGCAAAAGCAGGTGTTAGACATCTTCCCTCTTCCAGATAATATAATTCCCTTATGATTCCACCAAATCCCATTTCCTAACTTTAGAAGATTTTGACAAACAATGCACAGTCTTTCCAGGAAAAATACTTTCATTCTTCCCAGTTCAAGTCCCATCGATGAATACTAATGAGCAGAATTGATATTCAACTCCTGCAAGAGATTGTGAGACTGCTACTAGTTTCTTCTCTCTCTAAAACACACACACACACACACACACACACACACACACACCTCCATCATATCCACTCGTCTTTAGCGCAGGGTTGACTAAATATCTAACGAGATGCCCTGACCTTTCACCACCGGCTAAATGCCTTCAGATGGTACCACTTTGATTATAATCCTTGCCTTCTCTTCCTATTATCTCAGACGCCAACCCCAGGAGACACATTAAATACATAATGCATTTTGACTTGCATCTGGGCTAGGCTGTCTGGTGTGGGGAGGTTACAGCCAAAGCATATGTCTGCTTCTTAAAATTCAATTATTCAAATTCAATTTCTTCTCTGGCTCCCAGTTCTCACCAGCACGTAGCCTAGGACTTTTCATCGGATCACTCAAAGTACCCTCATTAGAGCCAAAAGTTACTGGCTTCTGTTCAATTGCACATCCACCAGGGTCATTCATGTCTGGGCTGTTTTGTGACTATGCACTTTGGTGGGCAATGGGGAGCGAAGGGTGAGAGAACCAATGATGGAGATGATCTCAGTACCTCTTAGGAAGTTTGGGTTCTGGGAGAGAGACAGAGAGAGAGACAGACTTGTGTGTATTTAACCCCATTGGTGTGTGACAAGAGCAATGTTGAGAAGAAAAGATAAAGCAATGTAATTAAGCAATTAATTATTTCTGCTATGAGAATAAGGTAGGAGCCAGAAAAGATCTCTTGATTACAATATGAGTGGCAAAGACTGTAGGCTCACATGACATAGGTGTTAGTCAGCCCCAAATCAAGCAGGGTGCTGAGAATTAGCCTGGTCTAATAGGGGCGGGGCTGGGGGAAGGCCTAAGCTTAATGGGAGTAGAACCCACTTCCAGGAATGGTTTGGTTTCCTCTCTCATCTCCACTCCCCAGCTCATGCTGATTCCTTCACCTTGGAGGATGTCACCCCATCCCTCTTTACCACCGCTGGGAACCCTCTCAACACTTCCAGGCTCCAACCTTAACTCCTCCGTGGATTTTTCGCTCCTGATTAGTTGTGTTTCCCTATTCCCCTATGGTTTGAGGTTTTATTTGCTCCAGTAGCTTTTAAAAAATTTTTCTTTTGGCTCAACTTTACAGCTCTTCATTAGCAATGGCTTTGCACTGTAGTACGTGTAATCTTGGGAGCAGAAAGTCTATCATCTTCCTATTTGTTTCCCTTCACAGGAACTCATAAATGCTTACAGAGACCAAATACATGTTCTTTGCATTGAGAAACCAGTAGCAAATACAAACCTAGTAGAAAGTATAGAATAAGGCACACAGCATGTCTAGAGACAAATTACAATGGGTGAACATCTTCCATCTTTCTGAGTTATAGAAACCTTTATCCAACTGTCTATTCAAAATCCATTTCATGTCAGAGGCAGCTCGTACGTGAACTCATTTGCACCTGCCAAAGTTAATAATGGGCCTTTTCAAGCCTTCCATACACCTGTGAAAGGCATGATAGACCATGAGGTTGTGTTAGAGAATCCTAGGAACAGTTCGTGGTACGTCACTTTCTTCTGCATTGGGCTTCCCAAATGTCTTTCAGTCATCATCTCCAAAGCCACTATTCTGTTCCAAGGGGACATCCACTCCCACCTGGAATACCATGAGGGTCTTCCCTGTTCTCCTGCCTTATCAGCCCTCCAATCCACTCCAAAGGCCAAGAATTCTCATTCCTCCCCCTCCCCCACCTCAGTCTTTCATTTGCCTCCCATTGCTTTGGGGGTAAAGATTAGAACTTCAGTCACAGACCTCAAGACTTTGCATAGCCCTGCCCAGCAGCGAGTGAAATTGCTCTGTAAAGGGGCACGCTTCATATTTTAAGCTTTGTGGTCTCTCTTTCAAAGTCTCTCTGCCCTTGGAACTCAAAATTAGTCATAACTAATATCAAAACAAATGAACATCCCCATATTTGGATACAACTACACTTACAAAAACAGACAGCAAAGCAGATCTGGCCTGAGGGCTGAGGCTGGCTGGCCCCTGACCTAGCCCAGGATGCTGCTCTTGATTCCTCTCTCTCCACTCTCCTGGTCTCATGTTCCAGCCGCACTGTCCTGTGGGATCCACTACAGTGCCATTTCCTGTCCCCGCACAGGCCTTTATTTAGAACAGTTCCTGACCTGTTGGTAGGGCTGCTAGTCTTCTCCTTTCCTCCTTTATTCTTACTCTTCTTTCCTATGGCATCTAGATAAGATTTCCTTGGGGGAATTTCATTTTTGTTTTTTGATGCTCTAGGTAAGTCAAGTTCTCAGTTTTATAATGCCCTACCAATGATCTCTCCTTCACTTTCACAGGAACCATAGAAGTTTGTTAAGTACACACCCATTTGTGCCAATTTTTAACATCTGACACCTCTCACCTGATTGTAAGTTCCATGAAAGCCAGTCCTATTTTGCTCACCATTTGCCCCCAGGACCTTCCTTATACAATGTCTGGCACCTAAGAGCCATTGATAATGACTGAACAAGGGATGGAAACATGCCAATGACAGAATGAGTGAATATGAACAGGAACCAGGACAGATGAAGGAATGAATAATCTTGCTATATTAAACTGGGAGTCTGATTATGAACTTTCCCTGGAGGCATGTGCCACTAGGTCTCTAAACTCTTAAAATTCGTTTGCCATAGAAATTTCACTTTGTAAACCAGGTGCCAGTGGCTCACACCTGTAATCCTAGCTACTCAGGAAGTTGAGAACTGAGGCTCGTGATTTGAAGCTAGCCCAGGTAGGAAAGTATGTGAGACTCTTATCTCCAATAAACTACTCAGGAAATGTCAGAAGTGGAACTTGGTTCAAGTGATAGCACACTACCCTTGAGCAAAAGAAGCTTAGGGACAGAGCCCAGGCTCTGAGTTCAACCCCCAGGACTGGCAAAAAAAAAAAAAGAGGGGGAAGGAAGAAGAAAAGGAGAAGAAGAAGAAGAAGAAGAAGAAGAAGAAGAAGAAGAAGAAGAAGAAGAAGAAGAAGAAGAAGAAGAAGAAGAAGAAGAGGAGGAGGAG
>NW_012267251.1:13844897-13870687 GCF_000151885.1 Dipodomys ordii
AAGAAGAAGAAGAAGAAGAAGAAGAAGAAGAAGAAGAAGAAGAAGAGGAGGAGGAGGAGGAGGAGGAGGAGGAGGAGGAGGAGGAAGAAATCCCACTTGTAATTTCCTTTAGGAAATAACCATGAATACATAAAAAGATTTATATCCACAGGTTGTATTCTTCATCTCATTGTAACCAATTAATGGTAAATACATTGTAAAGCATCTAAGTGTCCCAAAAGTTACAGGAGGTAATCTAAATAAATTCATCCACTGAAGCCATTTACTGTGGCAGATGTTAGTAATCACCATTTAAAGTCATGTTTATGGAGCACACAGGGTTTGTAGAGCAGTGGAACTATTTTGTAACAGATATTATAATGGTGAATGTGTATCCTTATAAATTCATTCAGACTTAGAGAATGTGCAACACTAATGTAAACTAGATTTGGATGATAACGATTTGTCATGGGGTGCACCTGCTCTAACAAATGTACTGCTCTGGGGATGTTGATCTCGGGGATTTATGCTTAGGTTGCAGCAGGGCATGTGTAGGGGTTCTCTGTTCCTTATGCTCAAGTTTGCTGTGAAGCTAAAACCACTCTTTAAAACATCTGCTCAATATATAAATAAATTGATAAATAATGCATTATGTCTAATGATTTGAGAAAACTCTCACAATCTATCAGTCCATCAAGACTGGCTGCATAATTTGTAGGGTTCAATGGAAAAATGTACTTGTACTGTACACATAAAAATGTACTTGGGTACATAAAATGCTTATATATATTAATAACAAGCCAAACAACATTATCCTTCCTCTCTTCAATGGTGTCTCATCAGACAGAACTGACTTGACAATTTTTGTTACTCAAATGATGGCTTGTGTTAATAATAAAAATTAAATATTTAAACTACTCCCATGCAGTGAACCCCATCTCTTTCATTGTGTTTTAAATGCAAATTAAATCATGTAGCTCATTTGCAAAAATCACCAACACTATGCAATGCTTTTTCTTGAAAGTTCCTCCACACATACGCATTCTTTCTCACCAGAACTGTAAGAATGCCATACAAAATGAACTCAACTGTTTTTTATTTCCCTGAATGATTCACACACAATCTACCAACATACTGTTTGGGGCTTACTATGAGTAAGGAAGGCTGCCTCTCTCCTTTCTCCTTTGTTTGTATGCCTTTCTATCAGGTGGCTGGCTAACACAGGATGTGGAGATACCATGCAATCTCTTGGGCCTTTATGTTTCTTAAAACACAGTTGTTTTCTTTTTGCCCTAGAAGCAAGTTCTGGCTCAAAGCTCAGTGCTCACCACTGAGAGCATCAAGTTGATGTTGTAATATACTCATTGCCTTGCACTCACTTCCAGTCTCATAAAACTCCTTAGCATTGTGGACCCATTGGTACTCCATACTCATGGAGCAACGTGAGCATGCTGTGCTCACAGCGAGGCCCGAACAAGGCACTCATCCTGTACAATCACCTCCACTCATACGTGTCCTATTAGACCTCACCTACAAAACTCAGGTGCAAAGACAGAATTCGGAATTTCATGGTTTCTACAGCAAAGCCTTATGCTCAGCAGGCTCATGAAAACTGCTGTCCATGGAGGGGAAATAATTAGAATTTGAGCTCCATTTTGCTTCAATCACACACACACACACACACACACACACACAGAAGCACATAGGAATTTTTAAAAAGACTACAAGAATATGCATTAAAAAAACAACATTAGCTATTTTCACATTTTATAAATGACTTGTATGCTTTGCTTCACATTCTGTCATGTTTTCTATAGAAAATGATCTATTTGTAATCCTGAAAAGAAGTATGTTTGTAAGACTTGCTCAGGAAGTCAATCCTATTATGCAGTCCCTCCTGGAAGAAGACTATCAGATGGTAGAAAAAACCTCCTCACTCCGTGTACTTAAGGAAGAGGATGAGCTGATTTCACCACTTGTTGCTCATCTTAACCAGGCTGGGGAGAGAGAATGCCAGATGGTAGGAAGGCTTTTAGGCCCGTTAAGATAACTTCATCTATTTGGGGGATGGTCTAAGCACTCAGAGTTGTGTCACCTTCTAGTCTTTGCCAATAATGTCATCATTTGCTATGGAAGTGATGCATACGATTACAATGGTAATTTGATTTTTAAATATGCCTCAGCAGTCGGAGTGGTCTGATGCAGTATTTATCTTGTGTGTCCAAATCCTTTCTCCTGGAGCCAGGTTAGGAGAGCTGTAGGAATTAAGTTCAGCGTGTGTTCTATCTTCCCCATATGTCTTTAGACTTCTCTTTCCTTTCAGTTGTGGTAGATGGAATCCATTGGGCCAATATTTCTCGCCTATACGAAGCCAGTAGGTAAACTCAGGTTGTTAGACTTTCGCTGCCTGTCATGCTACTTGTTCATCCTTTGCGTTCCAGGCACCTCCCACAGGCTGCAGCATAGCAGGTGCTCAGTAAATATCAGGCATAAAACAACTGGCGAGGTCCTTCACTCACTTAGGCTGTCGATTTGGAATTTCTCACTATGGACTGATTTCTAAGCTTGGACTCATTTGAACTGGGGACAAAATAGAAAACAACATATATTTGGTATGGACCAAAAGGAACAGATCCCTCCTTCAAAAAACTTTTTCTGGAGCACCACAAATTCATTCTGCATCATTTCTGAGGCCTCTAATTAAAGTGCAAGCATCTACAGGAGAAAAGAACATGTTTGCCCTGTGTTTTCTAGAATGTATGGGCTTTATTAGTTCTAAGTACTAGCTATCTAGGAAAAGAGAGTCTGCTTGTAGCTGTTTGTAGATGAGGAGGGTCAGACGTCTTTTTAGATGGAGCTATACACCATGTACACATCATCCGTGCATAGATGCCAGAATCATAGGATAGTGGTACCCATGCTCTGAGCGGCCTCAGAAGAGAAAGGAACCACATTTGAGCAAAAAACATGGTGATGAAAAGGGAGATTAAATACATTTTATGCATTTCTAGATTTTTCCTGGGGTTGCTTTATTTTCTAGTTATTGCTTCTGGTAATGCCCCTGCACTGACCATTTTACCCAGACCCTGGCCTCCTAAGTGAATGAATAAATCCCATTTATTCCATGTTAGTGAGCACTCTGGGGAGGAGGGAAAAGGTTAGTGATGGGGTAGTTAAGGGAATTCAACCTTTATACTGCTTGAACTCAGACCAGCACAATGGAGACAGAGTGAACAAGCTAGCTCTGTGATCCAGATGTGGCTCCAGTGACTTCTTTTAAAGCAAAGCAAGAGGGAGAAGAGCACAGAGCAGGACAGAACCGAAGGAAGTGGATAGAATTTTTTTCATGCATGTTTTTCTTCATGCATGTTTTTAGCCATATCACTGTGATACCATCAGTGAGAGGAAAGGATTAAATATTTCTGAGAATGGATCTAAAAGAGGAATCTAACATTGCAGGGTAAAAATAAAAGATAAACTATCTGTGAGATTTAGGTTCAAGACAAATCTAGATTATGAATGGATATTGGCTCTGTGGAGTTTAAATAATGTGCCTCTAATTTAATTTGTGTTTGTTTAATGCAGAAATTGGCTTGGTAGCATCTTCATGATAAAGAGAAGTTCAAATTGCAAGAAACAAGGTCACCCACTTTTCCTGCCCAAGTCCCTGCCAAGCTTAGTTCAGATTCCAAAGTTGTGAGAGATTTAAAAAAAAATCTGAGCAGAATAAAACATGATGTCATTTTCTTCCGTGTTTAATTGTGGAAAGGCTGTTTTTCTAGTCTTCCCTTTTCCATAGTAAGCCTTTAGGGAAGAGTAAGAAATGTTCAAGTTGCTTACTCAAGTCATTATCAGAGTAGATTAGAGCTAGGTACCTTGCATGCAAATAGACCAGCGTGACATGAAAAAAAAAGTGGAACTTAGATAGGGACAAATAAACGGATTGAAGGATAATTTCAGTGCCTGGTCTTTGCACCAACAGAGCTGAAACCAGAACAGAATCATTGAGTTGCTTAGCTCCATTCTCTCTCCTCTGGGACTTCTCTCCTCCTCTCTCTCTCCTCCACATACAAACATGCTTTCCCAGCGTATGAGCTGTGTTTACACAATGTATATATGGCTACCATCACCACATAGATGTCATAGAACCAAATAGTTGTCTGTGTCTCCTGGGCAGACAAGCACCCTAGGGTACTTGCTGAAACAAGCCATCTCTTGATCACCTATTTCTTACCTGCCCATCTTTCAGGAAATGCCCTTGGGAACTGATTTTCTGCATTTGTTATTTGAGTCACTGTCACCAACTCTTTTCTGTATTTCCCCAAGTCTCATCAATTCTTTGGCTCTATGTGAGGTGAAGTGAAGTTGGTCTTGGAGTTGCCCTGACTCTCCCTTCACCATTTTCCCAGTCTTGGGACCCCCCTGCAATTTTCCAATGTCCTCACGCCTCCTCTCTGCCCCTCCCATTCTTGGTATGTCATGTCTGTTACTTCCACTTTGGTGTTTTTATCTCAAACATTTGGGCTCTAGGCTCAATGAGGAGTCTTTCCTTTTTACCCCATAAGGATCTTTAGAGTACTACTGATGAGATAATGAGTGATATGGCCCCGTGATGGAATTACACTTTTACAGATGTGTTCAGATAGTGTTTCTCAGCTTGAGCTGGAGTTCTTGGCAAGTCTGAACCACCCATTGATGAAATAATTAATTCTTCTCTAAAAGTGTCCAGATGATTCTGAAGTTTAACAAAGTAGGTAAACTTCCAATTCTCAGGGCAGTCAACTTAAAAATGTGCTCACTCAGCTCATGAATCTCCTCCAAAGCAACCTACCACTTCCCCACTTTCCAGATATGAAATCAGCCCTGAGCCTCTCTGCATGTCTTACCCAGAAGAAACACAACTGGTCAACACAAGAGAGAGCATTTGAAAGCATGCTTTTGACTCCAAAACCATTCTTGACCCCCATGTGCCTCAAGATGTCTTTAGGAAAGGTGTGATACAGGCTCAGAGCTTACTCGAGATAGAGCTGAAAACTGACCCTCTACCAATGCCCTGCAATTACAGTTAAGCACCTGTCCAAGGATGTGCTAATAGAAGATTCTAGAAACAAAGACCTTGGTGATGACTTGTGAAAGGATCACCCATTCATAAACACGATTGTGCAAGCTTCTCCTGGAAAGCAGTGCTTGACCTCTCTTTGAAGCTGACTTCGTTGATCTGACCTCTGTAAAGAGTGACAAAGAATTCCTAGTGGCTATGACTGGAGGAAATCTGTTTTACCTTTGAAACTTCCAACTTTCAGAAAGTCAATATTTTTTTATGGAAATGAAACCAACCCATGGAAAAAGAATCTACCCAAGGAAAACAGAAAACAAAGTCAGGAGAGCAGAAATCAAATTGGAATAAAGCTCATTGAGGCTGAGCTGAGAACTGGAAAGGACTTTCTTGCCTGTGAATGGGAAATCACATTAAGGACCAGGTTTGAGAAGGTGGGTTTTGTTTTCTGTAACATGTAGAGAGTATTTTCCACCCCAAAGGATTTTACTCCTTGCTAATTCTAACTATTCCCTAGAGAGAAATTTCCTTTGACTTAATAAGGTTCCTTGGCTGTAATGAACTGTAAAAGAGACGTATGAGCCGTTCCCCACTTATAAAACCATCACCGATGAAAAGCAATTGGAAGCCTTTTGCTTTCTTGAGCCAGGAAAGAGTAGAGTAAGAATTCAACTCTGCATCTTGGTCTGAGTGGGTGAATGTGGCACTCATGTTCTTTCCACATGCAAAAAAACCCCTCTAAGATAGCCAACGTGCCCTTAAAGGAGACTCATAAATCATTAATGCATCAGTCACTTCAAGGGTCGTTGTGATGTGCAACAAAGATAGCTTGTCCAAAATGTCCTTCCAGAAGAGGAAAAGTGGCCTATTTCTAAGTTGAATTAGAAAGTTCATACAGAATGCAGTGGCCTATGGAAGTTGTCTACCAGACGGTGGGTTCCACAGGTATTTCTTCAAAGACAAAAAACATAAATAAAGGTTTATTTCTCTTCGAACATCTCAGCCGATCTCTCACAGTTGGCCTTGGGATCATGCAGAAATTTCTGCATCTTTCATCTGGGCCAGGCTGGCAGAGGAGGGAGGAAATTTATTCTTTGTAGGCAGATTATGAGAATAAATTCCTC
Organism: Dipodomys ordii; assembly: GCF_000151885.1. NCBI lineage: Eukaryota > Metazoa > Chordata > Mammalia > Rodentia > Heteromyidae > Dipodomys > Dipodomys ordii. The sequence goes on from NW_012267251.1 coordinate 13,851,057, forward strand.
CTCATGGGCTAGCAGTGTATCTATGCAGGGATAGGTGCACAGATTTAGAAAGGGTTGAAGTATTTTTAACAGGTCTTCCTGAGACTGAGAAACAGGACACAATCTCTAAACCAAGAGAAAACTTGAGAGAATATTAATAGGCTAAAATAGATCCCTATTCTGAGCAGATTCACCTTTCCATGTTTAAATTGCTTCATAAAATACAGAAACATTAAACTTTACTACTTGGGGAAGGGAAGAGGGCAGTCAGGAGAAGGGATAGCAGGAGAAAAGGAGGAAGAGAGAAAAAATGTTCAACAATAATTGTACTCATGTCCTTACTTACGTGCCTGTAACCCCTCTGTATGTCACCTTTACAATAAAATAAATAAATAAATAATAAATACCAAAAAAGAATCCCTACCCAACCCACGTCAGGTTGATTCTAATAGGTAATTAAGTCTGTCACTATTATATCAAGCATTTTACAGAAGGATGAACAATTCAGGAAAACATCTGGGTGTGTATTCTACAATATGTTATGCCAAATCTGGACATTTCAAATAATCTGGATACACTCCCTCCCTCCAAAACTTTCTAAAATGACATTTAGTGAAAGCATATTTTAAAACTCACTCTAAATCATCCAGCAACTATGAAGTAGAGTTACCGATGAGACCTCATTGCTCTTAAAAATTGATCTAAAGCCTTTAAGAAATAGTTTGAAGGGCTGGGAAGGTGGCTCAGTGGTGGAGCGCTTGCCTTGCATGCCTGAGGTCCTGGGTTCAATTCCTCAGCACCACATAAGCAAAAAGAAAAAAGCCAGAAGTGGGGCTGTGGCTCTGGTAGAGTGCTAGCCTTGAGCTGAAGAGCTGAGGGACAGTGCCCAGGCCCAGAGTTCAGGCCCCACGACTGGAGCCCCCCCCCCTCAAAAAAGAAATAATTTGAATAAGAAACAACTTCTTGACTATAACTCAGTAGCACCCTGCACTTCCCTCTTGGCTTCTCCCCCTTGGAACGCTATAGAAATAGCTTAGGAAAAGGAGAGAATGACAATAAGTGATATTACAATGTCGCTTGGAAATGAGAATTGATTGTGTGGGGCTGGGGAGAAACAGATGGGAAAGAAATTTACCCAGAGAGGATGATTTTTGTTTAAATAAGTTCATAATGTGTGAAATGCACGATGGAAGCTGACAGGGGGAGTGGAGGATCATTGTTTGAATAGCATCAATATAAACACAGATGCAAAAGAAATCAGCTTGGGAGCTGGAAGAACCTGGCTTGAATAATGTTGTTATACCAATAAAAGCCATATAAAGAGGGGGAAATATATGGAGTACTTGATTATTTCTCTGATGCTTGAAGATGCACATATTTACTGATATCCAGGGGAAAAAGAAAATGTGCCTTGTGATCCCTTGGTTGACTCTTTTTGCTACAGTTCATAATTCTTTCAGGTTTCACCAAATCACGACTTGTCTATCTACTTGGCTGTATGCTAAGTGAAACTCTATTTCAGAATGAAAGAGGCTGTACATGGGTCAGTCTTGGGAAATACAAAACACAGAGATGTGAAATATGCACAGGTTCAACGCAACTCCCTGACATTCACAATAACTAATGAAAAAAAATCACATAGGTTTTTAGGGTAAAGGACAGAGGAGCTGTCTGACTCATACCTGCCTGGAGCAGCCATTCCTTACAGTGTTCTAGGGAACTTCTCACTTTGCTGTGCCTATCTTTCCTTCACTTCTTTTTTAAACTGCTCTATCCTGGCTAGAGAGAAAGATATGTGTTGGCCACACAGTAATGTTTATCAACTATATCATCAGGAAAAGCAACTTTCCCCCCACTGGTTTCTTCATTTCCCATCAGGCTGTTTGAAAAACTTTTGGCTGACTTCATGAAAGATAACCCATGAGTGATACTAATAGCCAGTTTGTATTCGGAACACCATAGCTGGCAGACATGGTAGAAAGTGCATCCCTACACCATTTCATGGAAGCCTCACAACAACCCATGCAGTCCCTCCATCATCTGCATTTTGCAGATAAGGAAAATGAGGCTCACAGAGATTTAATACATCGATCAAAGCAGCACAGCTCTTAAAAGTGTAACCAATTCCGTTTTCCCCAGGTTTACACTGGCTATGTTGACTCAGTAGAGATGGCTGATCTCACAGGTATGACATTATTTGAGAGATGTGGGCAAAGTTCATCCTAACCTCAGTCTCCCTTTCTGAGAGTCCTGAAATGTCATCATTAATAATTCATCATTTTGTATTAAGCACCACTCTCTTATAGGATTCATCTTGCAAGAGACCAATGTCTGGGAAGGGGAAAGTTCATTCATCTACCTACCTTTCTCCATGACAATCAAGACCCTGAATGTCCTAGGAGAGAAGAGAAAGCACCCAAAACAACCTTTACCTGCTTCATAATCTTTTCATGGATAAGCCATGTGAGGAGAAAAAAAAGCAAAAGACACCAGGAAAGAGTTCAATTGAAAGAAACATTCCCTATCTAAGCCTTTATCAGAGTCAATAGCAGGAGGCTGGATGTACCTCCGCAGAGGCTTTCCAGGTCAGAGAGGGATCTCTCTTGGTTGAGTTGAAGAGTATCTTGCCAGAATGAGCCAGGTGATTATTAGAACAGATTGGCTCAGGCTGCTGTCCATGGTGCTAGTGCTGAACAAGGCTTTGTAAGTAGATGAATCGAGTTTCACCATACTTCTGTTATCCTGGTCTCGGTGTAAAAGATGCCCATGGAAAAGTAGTCAGGAGGAAGAATAAGCAGGAATGAAGAGGTAAGGCTCCTTGTTGACAATTGAAAGGGGCGGACACTTATGGGAAATGACAAGCAGTCATCTTTTCAATGGGGTGCTCTGATGTATGGTCGCATCATGGAAGTGTGGCTGACAGGAGACAAATGCACTGTGCCGCTCACGATGTGCCTGGGTGGTGCTGTTTTCTTCCTCTGAATCAAAATATTATTTTCTTCCACCAATTGCAATTTGTAGTTCAGTGAACAATGATATGAATTTTACTTCAAATCCAGTTTTTCTGCATGTAGGAAAGCCGTTAGAAGGTACAGCTCACAGCCTCAAGCACATAAACTTATTTCTTTAAGTGAAGCCAGAATATTGGAATAAAAAACAAATCAGCACAGTACTATTTTTCTGTGCTATACAGGAAGTTCAGCAAACTTCTCAGAGACTATAAGTCTCTGTGAGGGGTCCACTGCTGCATCCTGTTGACTGTGGGTGGGATTAGTGAACTCACCACAAGTGGAATGTCTCTCAGGAACTTAACTTTGTGTCACTGGTCCTCTTTGGCATGAGCATCAGATAACTGCATAGATAACAATATCCACAGCCTCCTTCTGAGATGATAAGGATGTGGCAGAGAAACACTTTGAAATGTCACTCGTCTAGTTATTTTCTCTAGCCCCTTGCGATCATCCTTTCCCTAGTTGTTGACCAGAGGTCATCTTTAACCACAGAGCTGAAGAAAAAGATACTACACTGTCAGCTTCTAAGACATAGTGCTGAGACTCCTGGTCTAAAACAGAAAATACAAGAGAGGGACTTGGTCTACCTAGAACCACCTCTACATCCAAGCCCTTCCTCTACATATAAGAGAGCAAGAGAAAAGACAAGGAAGGAAGTTCAGGAAGTATGGGATTATGGGCTCACCTTCCCCCTAGACAATTTAGAAGAAGGGTTCCAAACAAGAGTCACTGGTTTTGTGGGGGTCAGAAAGAAAAGATCTATGGCTCACTGCACACACATGGGGATGCAGCCCTCAGCACCCCTTGTGCCTCTGTGTGTGTGTGTGAGTGTGAGTGTGTGTGTGTGTGTGTGTGTGAGAGAGAGAGAGAGAGAGAGAGAACAGGAAGTGGAGAGGCTGTAAGGTATGCTGGGTAGAGAGAGGGTCCCTAACTGCACCTTAGTGTTTCTTGGGCTCCATGAGAATGGTGAGCAGGGTTGAGGAATGGCAGAGGGGAACATGGGAGTCTGGGAGTCAGAACAAGGAAACTGAAGAATGGTCTGTGAGCCAGGATGGAGGAGATGGACTGAGATCAATCTAGAAAGGGGTGATTGAACACTTGTGGTTGAAGCAGTGTGGAAAGGGCTCTCTGAAAGACCATACATTCACGTACATCTTTAAGAATGACAGCCGATAGCCAAGACAGTTAGATGCCATGAATTGGACAGTTCCTCTGCAGATGCAGAATTGGACAGTTCCATTGTAAAACCACCCTCTTGTCCAGCTAAAAATCATTTACAATTTAATCTATATAACACAAGACTAAGTTTATCTGAATGTGACTGCATTAAGTACCAACATCAGGCTGATTCAGATTCAGAAAATTAACTCAATCAGAAAATCAAATCACCTTTGAGAAAAGTGAAGTAACTTCATTTTGGTTTCATGAGCCTGTGTCAAATCCAACTGATAGGTGACACTGCACAGAGATGCTTACATCATGTATTGTTAAGGAACGACATAAACAAGGCTTCCCAATAGAACTGTGCACGCTCTCATCATTAGTGCAAAGCCCAGCACTTCGCTGTGCCCTGAAGGAATCTGAATCACTCAAATAAACTTTTCTACTCTGAGCTGGGATTATTACAAGAGATAAAAGTTCCAGCTTAAGCCTGACTAGCTGCACATCTCCATCCCATTAGGACTCTTTCCCCCAATTAATTATGCAAATGGGTTATTGATTATTAATTAGAACATTTAGTGATGTTATTAAGAACTTGGGAGATAAATCTTTTTGACTTGTATTTAACTGGTAGATTGTATAAGCAATAAAGAGCACATGAGCAATAGCTGCATAATTACGCTTTATGAATAGCAGAAACCTGTAAGGGATGTAAAGAGATTTAATTGACATTTAACAAGATAACTACAGCAAATTAATTAGGAATTATCTGCTAAAATATGAATTAACTTCTAATAATATTTTAACCAGCTACTCTAAGATGCTAGCATCTCCTTATTGTTGCTAAAATACCTAGATAAAAATATCCTGCTACTTAAGACAGTAGCGTTCATTTGTCTCCCAAATAATCAATCAAATTTTATGGAGATTTATTATGGAACCAGGGCATATTCGAAGGTGAAAAGAAAGATGGCAGAATTTCCACATCACCACACTATTCACAATACAGTGAGGGAGGAAGAGCTCAGTATAAAAACTGCTGGGAACAAGAACTTAAGTCTGATTTTAAAACCTGACTTACAAGCTGGGGTTAGAGTTCAGTGGTAGGTGATTTGCCTGACAAACATAAGTCCTAAGTCTATCCCCAACACTGCAACACAACAACAACAAAAACCCACAACCTGATACTCTGTAGCTCTTTGTATTTTTGGTACAAAGAATTGTGTTCATAAGGGAAGTATCTCAGTGGTAAGCTGCTACTGTTTTCTCCCCCACTGGCTGAGTCTAGGGGATTTTAATATGCTGAACTGTGTGCTCTACTTGGTCACCCACATGCAAATGAGGGATAGAACAACTGAACGATCAAAGCATAACTGTGATGTCATAAGTTGGGTGTCACTTTTCCCCTATTATAATTAGGCCTGGGGAAGGTGAAATTTTACTGGTCAAGTCCTGTGGCATTCTGATTGGTTGTTAATTCCCAATCAGCACTGCTCCTGTTTAAGTCTCAATTTGTGCAAATGATAACATGAAGCTCAAGGTTTCTGTTCAAATGTCTATATTGATTCTTGCTACTTTGGGATCATTCAATAAATAACACTTTGGATGGATTTATCCTGCTGTATGATTCTGAAGGGAAAAAAAAGAAGATAGAGTCAGTAAGTACAATTTTCACACAGGCAAAAGGCAATGCTCTCCAAGGTGCTCAATGAAATGTTGCTTATAAACCTAAACCCCAGAACATTCTAGGAGTACTCAAGTCCATGGTGATGATAACAAAATAGTATTTCCCACCAAGGGTTATCCACATAGGCTGACTTAGAGAGAGATACCCAGTAATTTTACAAAATGTATATGTATGATGCCACTTAAACAAAAAAATGGGCACCTACAATACAAATAGTCAAATATATCTGAATATAGTTAACTCCCTTCCAGGAGTTAACTATACTATCTGGGCAAGGGGGGAAGGGGCATGATTGACCTTCTCAAGTGGTCAAAGGGAATTTTAGCCTTGTCCACCAAATTCTCTTTAGAAGGACACCTTGATTATATCACCGATGCTATTAAAATTTAAACTATAATAAAAATAGGATCTAAATATAGCTAAGGCCAGAGCATTCTGGAGAGCAATAAAGTGTGGATAGAACTCCAGCAGGGACTGAGAGAGGTCATGAAACATACTGAGTCCTGAGCTGGCACACGCATTACATGCCGACTGAATGTGGGATCTAAGGTAGAGAAATGGAAGCAAAGTGTGAAGGAGAGAGAGCAGTCTGACTCAGGACAGAAAATACAGGGAAAGTGCACAAAAAAGGGGGCTTCCGATGGAAATCAGGTAGGGGAGTTTATATCTGGGGAGGAGGCAATGAGGAGCTTCTGTAGGGTCTATAGCAAGGAAAGTGTAAGACCTAGGGAGCATTTTAAAGGATCAATTTGAGGCCAATGTGGTTGTGAATGCCTGTAACCCAGCTATTGGGGATGCAGAAGTAGGAAGATTGTGATCTGAGGCCAGCCTGAGCAAAAGCAGGAGCCTGTACCTGAAAACCAAAGGGACTAGAAGTGTCTCTTACGTGGTAGAGGATTTGACTCGCAGGCGCAGGCCCTGAGTTCAAAGCCCGGTACCAACAAACATAAAAACAAAAGATCTATTTGGAAAAAAATACCAAGGTTAGAGGCATCAGGGATACAATATCAAACACCCACCCTGTGGAAAACGGAGAGAGAAAGGTGAACGAGGGCCATTTGCAAGCACACATGGTAGGAATGGATGAGGGGCAGATAAGTGACCTACGATTTTAGACTGCCTCACCCAGGAGCCTGAAGACACAGAGAGCCTTACCTCTGACAGAAATATAGTTTAGAGTTAGCCAGAAAATTAAATGATTAATATCAGAGCATTCAACTATAACCTGTAGAGCTCTTTGTTTGTTTGGTCAGTTGTGGGGCCTGAACTCTGGGCCTGGGCACTGTCCCTCAGCTCTTCAGCTCAAGGCTAGTGCTCACCACTTAAGCCACAGCACCACTTCTGGCCTTTTCTGCTTATGTGGTGCTAAGGAAATGAACCCAGGGCCTCATGCACGCAAGGCAAGCACGCTACCACTGAGCCACCTTCCCAGCCCCATGTAGAGCTCTGTGAATAATAATTTAGAAGTACTGGTAGGGTATGAAGAAAGAGGAACCTACCAACACCACTGGTGGAGACTAAAAATAGAAGCACCATATGATCTAGCCCTCTCTGTCCGGGTGTATAGCTGAAGGAAATAAAGCCAGTATAAACACAGGGGATATCAACACTTATATTTATTATGCCCTGTCCACTATAGCTGAGATATGAACTCAACCAATGAGTGTCAACAGACAAGAAAGAGAATAAAGAACATGTGGTATATATACACAAAGAAATATTATTTAGCCACAAAATCTTGTAGACTTTAGGAAAATGTTCAGCAAAGCAGGTCATAGAACATTAGAAATTTAAACTATCATACTTTTTTTCTAAGTTAAATAAAAAGACAAGCTGGGCACTGGTGGCTCACACCTGCAATCCTAGCTACTAAGGAGGCTGAGATCTGAGGATCACGGTTCAAAGCCAACCTGGGCAGGAAAGTCTGTGAGACTCTTACCTCCAATTAACCACCGGAAAACTGGAAGTGGCGCTGTGGCTTAAGTGGTAGAGCCCTAGCCTTGAGATGAATTGCTGAGGGACAGTGCCCAGGCTTAGAGTTTAAGTCCCAGGACCGACCAAAAAAAAAAAAAGATGAATTGAAAGTAGAAGAGGGATTGCTGGGGACTGGAACAGGGAGAGTAGGAGAAAAGAGGGAGATGAGAAGGGGGGAAAAGAGAGGGTAGGAGAAGAATGGGCAGACATTATGAGTGCATGATGCATATATGTAGAAAAATCTCATGGCTTGGGGGCTGGGAAGGTGGCTCAGTGGTAGAGCACTTGCCTTGCATGCTCGAGGCCCTGGGTTCGATTCCTCAGCACCACATAAGAAAAAAGCTGGAAGTGGCACTGTGGCTCAAGTGGTAGAGTGCTAGCCTTGAGCTGAAGAGCTGAGGCCCAGAATTCAGGCCCCACGACCCGACCCCCCCAAAAAAAATCTCATGGCAAATCCCATTATTGTGCATAATTAATGTGTTTGTATATTTAGAGGAATAATAATTAGGTGAATAAAGGAAACGTGGAGTTCTAGATATGTTGGTGGAAATGTCTCACAGTTGAATTCTGTGAATGATCCATGGAGATAAGTCAAAAAGACAGATTAAATAGGTACAGACAGACAAATAGACAAATATAGACAGAAAATAAATAGATAGATAGATAGATACTCCCTATTCTGAGAGGCAGCAGCCAAAATCATGAACTGTAGAGCCTGTACTAGCTTGACAACAATGTGAGAGAATCGAGAGAGAGAAGGCAAGAGGGACCGCTGGGGGAGAGGCACGGGTTGGACCAGATGCTCAACTTTCATATTCAAATCTCCATCATCAGATGCTCTGCAGCAGATGCAGGCGCCACGAGTGCAGTTCATGTACACATCGAAGAGATCTCTTTCTTTTTCTCCCTAAGAAATGATTTTGAAAGCTAACGGAAGCTGTGAGGGTCATTTCATCAGCCAAGTCCCAGAGCCAGGCACATCATCTAATAACATCTTCCCTCGGCCACCAGCAGTCCACTCTGCTTTTCTGTTTGAATAAACCAAGAACTGTGAGAAATAATTGCTGCTGCTACAGACAGATCCCTAGGGATCCACCATCCTCTGTCTCTGAGACATTCTCTGACCAAAGGACCAAAGATTTGCATGCAAAAGCTGTCCGGTTGTTTCCACGCACTGACTGACCTCTGCCTCACTACCCAGCTTGGCTAATGACTGCAAACACTTCTGGGCATATGTGGTCATCAGTGGTGGTTCTCTCCTTAGCCATTTTGCTTTCACACTTCCCTTCCAACTAAATAACAATGAGAAGAGATGTTCATCTTTCCCCCTCTAGTTTTTCTTCATTTGGGAGGCAGGCAAAATAAAGCTATTTCACCAAGATTGCTAGTAATCGATTACTAGCAAATTTTCCTTATCCAGGAAAACCTGATAATTATTTCTTTATCAAACTGTTTCTTTACCAAGAAGTAACGAATGATCAATGATATTAACATACACTCTAACTCATTGCCAAACACTGTGTGAAGAATTGCATCTGCATTATTTATAATGCTCCTCATTGTGATTATTTGTAATTCTCCCCTTATAAAGATAGGTCTTTGAAATAAGACATGTAATCTGGCTAGGTGCCCATGGATCACTCCTGTAATCTGAAGCTGAGATCTGAGGATGGCAGTTTGAAGCTAGCCTGGGCAGAAAGTTCCTTGAGACTCACATCTCCAGTTAACCAAATAGCCAAAAGTGGAGGTGTGGCTCAAGTGGTAGAGCACAGGCCTTGAGTAGGAGGAAAAAAACTGAAAAAAAACAACTAAGGGACAGTGCTAGGCCCTGAGTGCAAGCCCTAATACCAGCACACACACGCGCGCACATACACACACACATACAGACACACACACACACACGCACACACACACACACACACACACACACACACACAGAAGAGTAGGCACTAAAACTCAGGTCATCCAATATGAGAGGCCCCCAACCAACGTTTAACCACTGCATTAGATACAAAAGGATGCAGATTTCATTGCTTTTTAATTTAAATTCTCCTTTTCAGTTGACCTCTGGACTAATCATTTTCCTTTCTCCAAAGAAATACATCAATGGGATATGTGTACATGTATGTGTGTGTGTATATATGTGTGTCTGCATATACACATATCTTTATATTTTCATATATAAAAGAATAGGTCATCAGGCACTGGTGGTTCACATCTGTAATCCTAGCTCCTCAGGAGGCTGATTATCAGAGGATCACAGTTCAAAGCCAGCCCTGGCAGGAAAGCTGTTGAAACTCTTGTCTCCAATTAACCACCAGAAAACCGGAAATGGCACTGTGGCTCAAGTGGTAGGATGCTTGTCTTGAGCTGAAGAACTGAGAGACAGTGCCCAGGCCCAGCGTTAAAAAAACATAGTAGACACTTAGAAATTAGACCATGCAATCACGGAGGCTGCTAAATTCTAAGACCTACAGCTGGTAAGTCAGAGCCTCTGAAGAGCTGGTAGTATAAGTTCCTATACAAATACTAGCAGGTTCAAGACCCAAGAAAAGCCTCTGAAAGCAAGAGAAAGACAATGCACAGCTCAAAGGCAGCCAGGCAGCAAGAAATCGCTCTTAGTCCTGCAAGAGTTGACTGTGGGAAGATAGAAAAGTGACCCACGCTGCAAGCATCTGCCAGCCTGGCCCCAGAAATCATCCTACACAGACCATAGGGTCATCTTTTAGGTCTGTACCAGGAAGAGTTCTGTGTCAGATTAGGGTGTGTGTGTGGTGGGGGGGGGAGGGTGTTGAAATGAGCAAGGTGTGAAGTTTCCAAATCTAAGAGGTTATATTCCTTTGGTTGTTTGCTCTTTCTGGAGCCTTTTTCTTTCCCTCATGGTAATGAGGAAAGCTTCACACTCGGGGAGAATGAGACATTCATTTTGGCCATCCAACTTCTCCCAATGGCTCCAATTTTCAGTGCACTGCCTAACATCACGGCCTCTGTCACTAATCAGAGCCAGGACTAAATTTCAGTTCTGCCAATGCTAGGTATGTGACTTTGGACCCGTGGATCCTTCTGCTTCTTTCAGGCTCAGCGGATTATTGCAAAGACACACACACGTTAGTATATAACAGTGGCTTCTGCATGGTTAGCAAGCAGAAAGTTTTTATTGAAATTGTTACACCAGAGGCTGGCCCATTTCACCTGCTAATCATGCCCACATCCCATCCGCAGGCCAAAAGGTCCTTTGTCGCCACCTAGTGGCCATCGGTGGCATCACCTTCATCAACCAACTCAAGTGCAACTGAGTTGAAGTACCTGCCAATCTAAGCGCCTAGAGGAAAGAGGAGGAGAAAAGATTGCAGGCCAGTGAAACTGCCACCTTCCCCTCTTGACGCTGGATGTTTTCCCTTCTTGCTGCTTGGCAACCAGAGCTGCTTCATCAAAAAGTCACTGATGCATGCAGGACGAGATGAAGAACATCTTTTGTTATCAATTGGAAAGTTTATTATATTTTAAGATTCTATTTACAAGGTTAGTATAAAAAATATGGAAAGACTGGGAGAGATTTAACCATGCGCTGTGATTGACTGGCCAATGCCTCAGGAATGTAAAAAAAAAAAAAGCACTCAAAAACCTTCAGTGACTGACTTTGGAGCCACATACAGGGTTTCAATAAAATCCAGGTCAAAGTGCCTTAGGCATACTGTGTTGAAGGTTTTAGCAAACCCAAGCAGAGAGCAAGCTTCAAACTCACACTGCCACCTTTCCTCCCCAGTTCCCAAACTCCATAGAGACACATCGTTCAGGGAGAAGAAGAAAAAAAATTGGTTAGGCAGTCTCCTTCCATTTCTCCAAATGTCAAAGTGAAGTCCAACAGAAAGCAATTAACAGATGTCTGCCCAGCGGAGTGTGTGGGAGTTCCAGGCAGAAAGGAATGCAGGCCTATCTTAACATATCACACAGTGGCCCTATTTACTCCCCATTACCTAGCTAAAAATAGCCTCCTTGCTTCCTTAGCTTTCCGTCTTTATTAGCATCAGTCCCAAGGGGTTAGCTCCTTTCCCTTTGAAAGCTTCCTTAAACAAATGGCAAGTGAGGAGGGGGAAAAAAACCCTAAATTCAGACTCTGCTCAATTGCAAATTTCTACCTTTTTCTTGCAAATGAACAACCACTGAATATTCCCTAAGTCAGCCCTCATATGCTGGTGGCTCACTCCTGTAATCCTAGATATTTGGGAGGCTGAGATCTAAGGACTGCGATTCAAAGCCAGCCCAGGCAGGAAAGTCCTTGAGATTGTTAACTCCAATTAATCACCAAAAAGCCAGAAATGGAGCTGTGGCTCAAGTGGAAGGCCGCCAGCTCTGAGTTGGGAAAGCTCAGAGACCGCGCCCAGGCCCTGCGTCCAAGCCAGTACTAGCCCCCCCCCAAAAAATAATATCCCCCAAATGTTATAAGAGACAGCCCTTATCCTAACAGCAGATGTGAAAACAACCAACTGTGTATAAAGTTTGGAAGAAACTGTAAAGAAGAGATTCAACGTGGCTAGATAACAAGATCTCATTTGTGACATAAAATGAGCAAATCACAAAGCATCTAAAATGATTAATTTCTCATGGGGGCTGTCAGTGAGCTGTCATCAACTGACAATTCTGTCATAAGTGTCACTTATAATGCCACAAGTCTATTTCTCATCAATGTCATGAAACAATTACACTTAGTTTAGATAAAAGAAAGGGGGAAAGCTACGGGGATACATGCAAAGCCATGTGTGATGCCGAAGCAATTATATGCTTTGCCGTTCCTGGGTGGCAATCTTTGCCAACAATTAAATCATGCTTGATTTGTTCATTTAGGCAAATTATCAATTATTTGGAGGCATCAGTCTGGGTAATTTCTTCCTCTCCACTGGCCAGCCTGGATTAATATCAACAGGATAGAGACAGGGCTTTGATAATTAGCCCTCTTAGCGCCCAAGCCCACAGTGCCACTCTCCCTTTCTGTGTGAGATCTGGTCTGTTCCCTTTGTGGGTACTTGGCAGGCTGGGGAAAGCACTGCTTCTGTGAGCTGTTTAGATAAAAAGTGTTTCCTTTATAGGCAAGTGTGCCTTTTCTGTCCCTTTGCGTTTACATTTTTTGGTAAGTGCAACCTGGTGTATCGCTTCTTCTCCCTCTCCCTCTGTCTCTTCTACCTTCATTTCTCCTATTGCTATCTTGAGCCTCTTAGTTAGACTCCCATTTGTGCGTCTGATTTGGGGTCGGTGACAGGAGCGTTATTTCAGTGACTATGTTCACCAGAAAGGCAGGCAATGTGAGGACCTTTTTTTTCCTAGTTACTATACAGCACCAACTGAAGAAGGCGTAGGGATGTGGGGGGTGGGGAGTTTGGTGGCTTTATAACTGGAAGCATGGGGATGAAAAAGAGAAATAGAAGACACTCATCCTTGGACTCTATGAACCAGATTCCATTCTAGAAAAGACTCCAGCCTATTTCTCTCAAGAGCATCTAAGGTTAGGCCAGAAAGGGTCTGGATCATTTGCCAACCATGAGCCTCTCCTGTAGAATTCGCTCGGTGGATGCAATTGTCCTTTAAGTCTTGAGTCATATATGACGCATTCCTAGAGGATTCCAGAAACCAGTGCGTAATTGTACCTGCTTCACTTCCTGACTTCAGCGTCTTATAACATCTGAGGTGGGCATCTATTTTTTCTACCTGCCAGGATCTTCCCTCTTCTCTAAAGAAGACTTCTATTTTCCCTAGTTAACAGTGCCTACACTAATGCAATTGTAAACTGTTTTTTAACTAGACCACAAATGCACTTCATGTTCATCTACACTTTGCCAACATGGATTCTTCTTACCTGCCACCACATTTGCCATGAATCCAGATGCTTCTCTTGTCTCCGTTCTTTGGTTCTTCATGCCTGTGTTTACATCTACTTGGCTTGAGTTTCTATTTTGTTCCTTTGTTGAAGTTTCATTGTGGTTTGGAAACTGTTCCAACTCCTTCCTCACTACTAACTATTGACCTGATCAATGGCAGTGGAGGGTTCAGAACAGGGAATGATCATCCACGTTTTGAAATTCTAACCTGGCATTCCAAAGCTTTCTCGTTAACCATGTGCATTGAAGTGGTCTCTTTGAATTTAACAATGAGGGATGATTGAGGTACATCCACATAGTATTCAAATGATCCTGTGTTCCTTATAATCTTAGCAATTACCAAATGGAAAGAGAAAAAGAGTATGGGGTGAGAAACAAGCAAAAAGAAGAAAGGAGGAGAAGGAAGAGAGGAGGAGGACGAGGAGGAGGAGGAGGAGGAGGAAGAGGAGGAGGAATAAGGGAGAGAAGATATATTTGTTTCTTGCCCCACATCTCAGGTAAACACAATGTCATGATGTCATGTCACACCTTCCTAAAGCCGTAAGTGCTTAAGACTTCAAACTGGTGTATTGAGGACAATCTGAGACTGTGACCTAAGTTAGCATCTTCCGTACTGCTTGGCTTGAAGAGGCCTTCTTCTCAAGGTTCCACTCTTACTTCCTCCAATAGTCTTCTCCTGCTCAGCACTATTGGCTGAGTATCAGTTTCCGCCCCCTCCCACCCTCCTCCTTCTTCAATGCAGGCGCTAAATACCTCTCAACACCTTCTTCCCACCATGGTTCCTTCCATTCTGTCTCAGGCCCTAACAAGCAGGCATTTATAAAGCCACCTGCTGATCCTCAGCATTCCCAGGATCACTAGTGTACTTTCTAAAAGGAAGTAGGAAGAACCACCCAGGGGCTGGAGTGGTTATGGATCATACCTGGTGTAGCATTTGGACAGAGACTATTTGCTGCCGGAGAGAAGTCTGGCAGAGAGAGGAGAGCCTGTGCCATTTACACCAGGGATGGACAGGCTCTCTGGCTGCATTAATTGGTCCTTTTTGTCTTCTCATAGACTCAAAACCTGGTCTCCCTGGAGCTCTTTAGTTTGCATAAGATAAATATATATTGACCCAAAAGAACGATAGGGTAGAATAAACAAATGCACTTTCTGGATGTATTTTTCCACGAGGAATTGAGGAGAAAAAAAATGAGTGGGAGAAAAAAAATAGGAGGGAGAGCACAGCTGATGACAAATGCACCTGCATCACCGAGCTGTGCTGAGCTGAGCGCCAGGCTTGCTCTGTCCCAGCAGCTACAGAGGGGTCCCCAGTGTTTCTGGGACATGAGAGTGATTCTGTGGTTGATATCAGAACTCAGACCAAGGGGGCTGGGGAAATCTAAATCGCATTTAAAAGGAATCTATCTTTTTATCTTTCAACCTAAGGCCTTCCCCCAGCCATGCAGAAAAATCAATCTTGGCTAATCCACTGACCAAGAAAAATGGGAAAGAAGGGATGAAAATGTTGCGTTCAACAGCTGTTGTATGCTTAAAGAGGTATCAGAGCGATGGTGATCCAAGAGCTCACTAGCAAAACATGGGCTCAAAGGGATGAACGGAGGCATGTCTTACCCATAATCCCACAGCTGGTCATTAGCCAGGGAGGCCGAGGAGAGAGTTAGTACATTGCTTAGGCTTCTGCAGTAGCAGAGTGAGGCCTGGCTAGGGCCTTGCTTTCCTCACATCCCTTTACTGAGAACTGGAAAAACTGATTTTTTTCCCCCTCTATCCTTGAGATAATACAACACACTATATACATATCAACTGGAGACATCAAGATAGCATTTTTTCCATCTGTGATAAAACAAAAAAAATGTCTAGTCCTTAGTTATGGTGCATGGCTTCAAAACATTTTGAAATTCCCTATGTAATAAAAGGGTCTTATTCTCACTAGAAGCCTCTTTTGACACTGTCTGAATTTATGCTAAAAAAAAATGACTTATAATGAGCACTTACATAGCCGCAAGGCTCAGAGAGGGGAGATTGCCAGGTCATGAAGGTTGCTTCTCAGATAAAATGGAAATGGAGCTGTGCCTGTAGCAATCAATGAGGATTACCACCGATATTTCATTTTTTCCCCCTGTTTTCGTTTCCAAACTATTTCTGGTCATTAAACACAAACCCAGGTGCTGACAGCTCATGCCTATAATCCTAGCTATTCAGGAGTCAGTACAGGAGTTCCAAGTCAATAGAGACAGAAAAGTTTGAGATATCCTATCTCAAAAATAAGTAAAAACAAGCTGGAGGTGTGGCTCAGATGGTAGAGTGTCAACCCAGAAAGCAAAAGGCCTTAAGTTCAAACCTATGTACTACCCAAAACATTTATACAGCTCCCATCTCCTCTCCTCTGTTCCCTGTACCTAGAAATATGATCACTCAAATGAAATCAAATGTAAGAAGTGACCCATGAGATTGCACCAAAATCACAAACTTCTGCAAAGCAAGAGAAACAATTACCAGAATTAACAGACAACCCACAGATTTTTTTTGTCAGCTATTCATCCAATAGAGGATTCATATCTAGAATATATAAAGATCACAAAAAAATAAACAAAAATAAATAACGCAACCAATAAACAGAGTTTTAACCTGGCATGTTTAACATCTTTAGGCATCAGGAAAATACATACCAAAACTACACTGAGAGTTCATTCTACCCCACTAAATATGGCTATCCTCAAAGAGACAAAAATCAACAAATGCTGGCAAAGATGGAGAATACAAGGAGTCCTTCACTGTTGGTGGGAAGGTAACTTAGTGAAACTGCTATGGAAGTCAGTGTGGAGGTTCTTTAAAAACTAAATATGAAAATGCACACACATTTATACAAGATATACAGATATATACAAGGGAGTATTATTCAGCTACGCACAAGAAGACACATGGAACTAACGATCATCATGTTAATGAAACTAAGCCAGATCTGGAAAGACAAACACTGTACTTTTTTCTCTTGTTCACTTTTAGAAATCTAGACTTTTGAAAAATAGAAGTGGAATGGGAACAATTTAGGAAGAGGAAATACCAGCTGGGGAGAGAATTGGAGACGAGAGAGCAGAATAATGGGATGAATGCATTAAACATAAATGGTATACTTATGTGAAAATGTCAAAAATGAAACCCATTACTTTGTGCAGTTAATATAGGCTAATAAAATGCTGTAAAAAACGATCATTCTAGGAATCTCATCTGAGACAATAATACTTGTCCATTTGTGATGACAGTCTTTCACTTAATAGAACATCTTCAAGTTTTGCCCATACTATTACAGACATCAAAATTTCCTTACTTTTAATGGTTAATATAGTACTTTAATGTGTATGGGGATAATCATATGGAATACACACACATACACACACACACACACACACACACACACACACACACATATGTCACATTTGTTTTTGCCATTAACTTAATGATAGATCTTTGAGATGTTTCTACTTTTTTGTTATTGTGAGTAATACTGCTGAAAATGTGGCTATGGTAGGCAAATACCTGTTTGCGTGCCTAAATTCAAGTCTGTCGGGCATATACTTAGAAGTAGAATTACTGGATCACGTGGTAATTCTGTTTAATTCTTTGAGGAATGACTATACTATTTCCCTAGCAGCTATATCATTTTTCTTTTTTTAATTACATATTTTTGAGTGTTGAATTGGTAATATGTTCACATGCTACATAAACAAGATTAATTGCAAAATAGCAACCGTTTATTCCTATCTCCAAGCTATTTAGTTCTTCTGCCTGGAAGTACCCCATTTGTGTTGTTTAACCCTGTCTTTCTGTGACACCCCACATCACCCTCACATTCCAGAAAGCTGAAGGTCCAGGCTCAGGCTAGCTTTCCATCAGGAAGGTTTTACATACTATCGTTATCTGCTCAGATAAAGGGTTAATGGGAAAGTAGCCTTCTGAGATGCCCTGTGCATAATGAATAATAAGTACCCTTTCAAGAAGAGCATTCTTAAAGCATCAACATGTTATTATCCAAAATGTATGAAGTGTCCTTTTTATTTGTGGTCCTTAATACTACATTCAAAGCATTACCTAATGCTCAATCCAAAAGATTAGATCTCTTTGAAAGAAAACAGTCAACATGCATAACGCATTATACCATCCAACATCTTTTCCATTTGGGTTCACAGTTAGACATTCCCTGGTTTCAGGGAAAGAACATTTGCAAAATGGCTCTTGGGGTTTAATTGGTATTTCTTTCTTTTGCCTGCCGCTATAATCCAGGAGAAGAGACTGCAAAGCAATTTAAGAACATTAGCATTGTTCTTAAATACCCAAGTCTAAGGTTAGTGAATACAACTGGAAAAACCTCAAAATGCACCAAGGGAGATTAAGGGAGTTTTTTGAAGCAGAACACATGATTCTAATGAACTTGGGCTCTGCCTCATGGAAGAAGAATCTATCTAAACACTTTGGGGCCAACAGAGCAGAGAGAAGAGGGGAAGCAGCCTCCTAAATGGAGAGATGCTATTCTCAGTACCTCGTGAAATGCTGCAAATAGATTCTGGTGGGTTTGAAACCCAAAGCCACGGCAGGGGGTTAATTATGATTTGCATACTGTTGGCAAGAGAGATGAATGGTGGGGGGAGGGAGAGCCACAGCATATGCACTCCAGCTGTCCTCACCAAGGTCCTGCTTGGGCCTCCGCTTGGTTTTCTTCTCTGACTGTGCAGATGAATTAATTTGCAGAAAAGAGCACGTTCTAGGTGAGAACCAGATAGGGATTGTTTTGAACAACTTTTTAAACGTCCATCTGATTGTCACCTAAGCAATAAGATAGAGAAGAGCAATGAAATCCCATTTCAGCACGGATGTGGTCTTCCAAAATGAATGCCACGAAATAGAAAATATTATAGAGCTCTTGCAAATCTCACTTGTGACGGTGAGAGAGCCAGGTGGGTATGCAATCACCCTGGTGAGGCTCTCCAGTGAGTAAAAGGCCGGGCTCTCACACCAGCCGCTCAGAGGTACACGCATATCCTCACAGGTCAAGGGTCAAACCTCCACAAAACCACCCTGCCTCACATACCAGCTTAGGAAAGGCATCTCTGAGCAACTGACTACAAATCTCGGGGTTCTCCCTATTTCAGGGTTCCATAACTCTCTAGAACTAATCACAGCGCTTGAGAGTTGTATCATCATGCCTACAAGTTGAATTCTAGCAAAAGGATGTGAATCAGTGAGAACCAGACCAAAGGAAAGATGGCACACACAGCATGTCACCGTTCAGAATGTCCTTCACAGTCAGGATTCACCATCCTGACACAGGATGGTGACAGGAATGGTGACAATACAGATGATCACCACCAGCCAAAGAAGCTCAGCTAAGCTATGTCCATGGGTTTACTGGACATGGCCAATGAGTGACGTGTTAGATGAGCATGATTAATGAAACCCTTGGCTATCTGACTCCATCTCTCTTCACCCAACTCCCTTCCCTACAGGTTGGTCTGATATCAAGGTGTCTCAACATCTCAGCCATCTAACCACATGGTTGGCCTCTCTGGCCACGGACATCCCCTCACTGAGTTTTTTCCTTAACATAACCACATAATAAGTAGTAGAATGACACCCTTGAGTAAAAGAGATATGGGACAGTGATCAGGCCCTAAGGTTAAGCACTAGGACCAGCATGCATATACACGCGTGCGCACGCGCGCGCGCGCACACACACACACACACACACACACACACAAATAGGAATCACTGATACAATTTAATGGATGCTTAATATACACCCGATGGGGCTGGGAAGGTGGCTCAGTGGTAGAGTGCTTGCCTTGCATGCATGAGGTCCTGGGTTCAATTCCTCAGTACCACATAAGCAGAAAAAGCTGGAAATGGCGCTGTGGCTCAAGTGGTAGAGTGCTAGTCTTGAGGGGAAGA
>NW_012267251.1:13872342-13892829 GCF_000151885.1 Dipodomys ordii
CATTTGCATTCACGCTTAACTATGTAGTTATACTTTGATATCACAGAGCTCAAACCTAAATATCTACTTTTAATACCAGGATTAAATATTTTAAATTTGTTTATTGTAAAATGTTCACACAAAAATGTATAGAAGCTAGCTAGCATAATGAACTCTTAAGTACCTTCAACTATATTCAACTTGCTGAGAATTTCTCCATGCTCAGCACAGGTGATCTTTTATCTTTTCAAACACTATAGCTTTTGAATTATATATGTGTATTTTTGCAGCTATTATAAGTGTACACATTTTCTGGGGAGCAGTTTTACATATTTTTCCCTAAGGTTAGCCCCATATGTTTTCCCCTAAGTATTTTTTACCATAGTTGATTTTTATAGAGTTGTCTCTTTTATTAAAACTTTTAACTGCTATTGGTTATATTTAATAGGATTATTGGGTTCTATGGGCTGATTTTGGTTATTGACATTACTAAATTGATATTACTAAATGCCACCATTGATAAACATTCGAGAAATGAAACTCTTACAATGGATCCATCTTCGTACTTGGTGTAGAAAGGCAGCGTTGAGAGACAGACAACTGTTTCAACCTTCATCTTCTCCTTGAAAAATGCAGGCCTCTACAGGCGAGGATGAATTTTAGCAAGTGCTCTGCTTTTGCTCTCTCTTTCCTCTCCATTTAGGATGTGGCTTAGAAGTTCCTCCAGGTTGATTCAGTCTGACTTGGGGACACCATCGTGCTGATGAACTAGATTAAATGTGCCTGGCAGCTTATTTTAATATCAACTATGTAGGAGTTCTTAGACTCACAGGGTACGTATGAGAGTGTGTGTGGGTTATACATTACATAAATCAAAGAGGTTGTTGGATTCCTTCCATTGAAGAAATTTTCCTTCCCTACACCTCTTAAACATTGTTTTTGTTTGTGCCTTCTGAAGCGATGCAGCGTAAGTCTTATGATTTGCGTTTCAGCATCTTTGCAATGCTGGAAGACAGCTACTGCATCCCTGTTCACGGCTGAGGCTTGTATTTTTCCATGATTACAGCGAGCACCTATTCATCTTGTGGTATTGTCTCCAGTGCCTCAACAATCTATTTAATCCTCTCTGAGCATACTCCAGCTTATCAATGTTGCTCCTAAATGCCAAAAATGAACAGAATGGCAGTGAGCTTTCCTCTGTTCAGCATCGCACATCTGGCAGCCCAGAATAAGTATGCATTAGCCATTTTGATGTTTATTATTTATGCCTGATTGATACTCGCTGCAGTCCTCTCACGGCATTTGCGTTTTCTCTTGGACTTCAGTGAAGAAGTGTACACACTTCTCAAAGATCCACAGTTGATGATTTGGGTCCGAGATGCAGGAGAAGAGCTTTGTAAGCACCCACACAAGTCTTTTCAGAGCTCGAGTGTTAATTTAACCTTGACTGTTTCATAAGGGGCATCAAGAATCTCTCTGACATACTTCATCCCTTGCTTGGGATTTAATTCTTCCTCAGCCATGTCTGTTCAATTCCTCTGTGTTTGAAGGCTGTACTTCTAGACAGAGGAAGTCAAAGGAAAAGCCAAGGTTGAACAATCTCAATCTTCTCACCCTTCAGAGTTCACAATAACTTGATATCTGCTGAGTTCTTGTTCTTTCTTTACTTTTTTTTCTAGTCCTGGTGCTTGAACTCAGGGCCTGGATACTGTCCCTGACCCTCTTTGCACTCAAACATAGCCCTCTATCACTTGAGTCATGGCATTGCATCTGGCGTTTTCTGCGTAGATTTTAGGAGAAGAGTCTCACAGACTTTTCTGCCTGGGCTGGCTTCAAACTGCGAACCTAGGATCACAGGTGTGAGCCACTGGTGCCTGGTTTCTGCTGAGTTCTATATAAAACATCTGAGCAGAATGCCACTGAGTACCCAAGCAGGGCTGAAGTTTGTCTTTGTTTTTCTCTCAGAGAGAGAGAGAGGGAGAGAGAGGGAGAGGAGGGGAGAGAGAGAGAGGAGGAGGAGAAGGAGGAGGAGGAAGAGGAGGAGGAGGAAGAGGAGGAGGAGGAGGAGAGCAAAAGGAGGAGCAAAAAAAGGAGGGAGAAGAAGAAAGAAGGAAAAGGAGGAGGAGGGGAAGGGAAGCAGAAGAAAGAAAGGAGGAGGGGAAAAGGGAGACAATGATGAAGATAACATAAATTTGGATTATCTATATTATTCCTAGTTAAGAAGAAAATATCCATTGCCTGCATCGCATGATTAAAACTCCCTTTCCATTTATTATCCAGGACAATACCTATGTAGCCTCTAATCCCCTGCATTTCCTTATCTATGAAATAGATGTCTTTAGTTTAACCCATGTTTCTTTTGACCTTAGAACATTCCTAATATTGTAACTGATTTCCTTATCATTCGCTGTGCTCTGTGTAGGCCATACCTATTGAAGCTGCATGTTTAAGGCCTTCTTGCTGCTAAGGGAGAGATGTGGAGACCACAAAAGCTTCAGCCCCAGGACAAGTTTTGAAACGGCCAGCATCTGTGAGACGCCAGCACCAGCAGCGGTTAGAGCCTGGAATGTAAGCATATCTCAAAACAAACACTTAGAAAGACAAATTAATTTTTAAGTTCTGCCTATCATTTCTTACTGATAATGCCCAGGTACTTTGTCATTGGACACTGATAAGGGTGAGTAGAGGTTGAGAGGTGTGAAAAGAAAAATGAGGTCTAAAGTTTTCTGCATAACTGTTCTGCGCGCTGGGATTCAGACCTCCTGCTTCCAGAATTGTGATGAGCTTCCTAAGATCAGCACTGTAAACCAAGACAGGCAGATAGACTTGCATTTTCAGCTTTCACTCATTGTCACCAGAATGAACATTGATCTGGTCCTGGGCATGGACACAGGCCTCTACTTATATCTCCGTTTAAGAGCTGGAATGTTTCCACCATCTGCAAAGCATCTTTGTGCCTGTTGCTGTACTCACCCATTCCCATGTTGTCACATATGCCATGTCACTGTTCATCAATCCCTTGTTTTTCTTTATTTCTTAGGATACATTCTTATTTCTAGTGTCTTTTTGGGTGGTGGTACTGGGGTTTGAACTCCACACTTCATGCTTGCTAGGCAGGTGCCCCACCAGTTGAGCCAGGCCTTGGCCCAGCATTCTTATTTCTAAAGAACACATTGTTTATCCTTATAGATTTTAAAGTTTACATAACTAGAATTACTGGATGATTCTGTTTTACTTTTTTTATTGGTTCCATCTTATATTACTGACATTTATCTAGATTGAAATTTATCATAGCACCTTCTCCTCTCTTCCCTCTCCACCACTCATCTCCCTCCCCTCCTTTTCTTCTCTTTTCTCTTCTTCTTTCTTTTCTTTTCTTATCAGGGTTTATGTAGCCGAAGCTGCCTTCAAGTTCAAGATTTTCTTCTCTCAGTCTAGAATTTCACTTGTGCACCACCACCTCTGGCAAGTTTAATTCTTTTCACTTGTATATAGTATTCTACTTTTTCAATGACATATCTCACCATCATGTTGTAGATGGACATTTGGATTGTTTCCAGTTTTTAGTTGTCACAAGGAGTATTGGGAGGAACTCTGTTATGCAAGTCTCCTGGTGTTGTGTACCAGAGCTTTTTCTGTGTATATGCCCAAGAAGAAGGTCAGAAGTCAGGAGCTATATGTAGCTTTAAGTATACTAGGTTATTTCTGGCCTGTTGTTAAACCCATTTAGTGAATTTTTCATTTCAGTTATGATTCTTTTTAGCTCTGGAATTTTCCTTTTTTATAGGTTTTCTCTCATCTTGGTCCCCATCTTGTTTGAGTATATCTTTCTTGAACTCCTGGGTCATGTTTGTAACTACTGAATCAAAATCTATTGTCTCCTAATTGTAGGATCTGCTTCATGGACTTGAGGGTCTATTGACTTATTACATTTCTGGTTCATATATTCTTGTTGTTTACAACACCTATCGATCATTAATTGGCACTAAGGCCATGTACAGAGACTGGATTCTATTATTTCCACCTAAGGAAGGATTATGGTTAACTAAGGGAGACCCAAACTCCAAATTTTCTCTCTGTAAGAGACAGGTGAACTCTCTCTTCACTCCTTCAACTGCTCCTGTTTATTTGTGTGGATTTTTCCTTATTTGCCAAACCCATTTTTGAAGTTTTCCCTCTGCAAGGGGGCTCATTGTCGCCAAGTGTAAGTGCAGACTTGAGCCTCACCCATCTGTGTATTTCTCATTTAACTTCCTACCTCCTTTTTCTTTCTTCCAGTTGCAAATTCTGTCCTCTAACAAAATGAGCCAATAATACTGTATTATACACAGTATACACCATAATTGGAAAGCTCCACAAACCAACATTTCTCCTTCATGATTCGTTTTTTATGTGTTGACTCTCTAGTGGTATTCTTTTGCCTTTTGTAAAAGAAAAAAAGGCTTGGCTTCCCCAAATGTGGATAATTCTAAAGCTTCTCTCTGTATCTTCTAATTATCTGAGGCAAGCTTATTCTAGCCAAGCTATTCTCCTTTTACTAGAAGCCAGAACAAATGCTGTCTTTCTGAGATGAAATTTTCTCAGTGTTTGTTAGTAGTTATACAAGTGCAATACACTTTTGTGCATTGATTTGTAGCCGACATCTTTACTTAATTCTCTTCCTTATTTGGATAAATTAAATCACTGCAGGGTTCCTATACATAGGTTAATTTAATTGTGAAAGATCATAGTTTTTTATTTCTTCCTTTCTTTTCATGCCATTTAAAATCTTATTACCATGCACTTTTTTGTATATGCTAAAGTATAAACATTTTATTTTGGCATTCCCCAGCCACAATTTGGTCTTTCGAATTCACCTCTTTATGACACTTTTGTACCCTCCATCTCCTTTTCCCCCTTTTCTTTTAGTGGGTTCCTTTATGCTACTTTCATATGTATGCAATGTACTTCAATCCTATTCACCCTCCCTTGTTCTCTCCTTCCCCTTCCTTCCTGCTGGTCTGAATGCTCTGCCCCCATCATCATCATTATCATCATTTAAGTTCAGAGTTCACATATGAGAGAAATCACATGATATTTGTCATTCTGAGCTTAGCTTATCTCAATGGGATCATCTCCATTTCCACTTATGAAGTGTTGTCATTTTATGAGAATGACATAATTTTGTCATATTTTTGTCATGATTTTGTCATATATATATTGTCCACTGTGGACAATATATATATATATATATATAAATATATATACACACTCTCCATATATCCTCTCTCTATAGATATGTATAGATAGATATAGATATAGATACACACTCTCTTTATTCATTCATTGGGTGTTGAGCACCAACGTTTATTCCATAGCTTAGCTATTGTGAATAGTGTTGCAAACCCTTGTGCTCTCCTGGCTTTGTCCTAACTTTGCTGTTCACCTTCTTCCTATCCCCTTTGCTATGAAAAACAGAATCGCCCAGCATTATTTCTTGGGCCACTTCTTAATCTTTACATACTTCCTTGGCAATCTAACCCTGTGTTAAGACTGTTCTGCTGCAAACTCCCCAGGTTCTGTATTGATGACAATTCTGGCTGTTTTTGAGAAATAGTGATTCCATCCTTTTCAACTGGGAGAGGATGACTTTCCCACCCATTCCATTGGCTGGACGTAGCCATGTGACTTGATTTGCCCAATGGGATCTTGGCAGATGTGATCAAAACAAAGGCTTAAGCTGTGTCTGCTCAGTGAGCCTGTTTGAATGTTTGCCAGTGCCGTGGGCAGCTCACTGGTTCCAAAGTAACAGTGGCACATCGAATGAAGCCACTTGGGCTAGAGATGGAGTCAGAATCATCACAGCCCATTTGCAGGTTCACAGTCTGAAGGAGAGCAGCCAGACTGCCCTACAGACTTGTGAATAGCATCATAAATGCTCACTCTTACATGCTGCTGAGTGGGGAGGTTGTTTATTATGCAGTGATAGCTGACTGATACAGAAATTTGTACTTAGAGATGGGTGCTTATGCTAGCAAAAACCTAAAATATATGGACCTGGCCCAAGGAAACTGAACCTGAAAACAAATGTCACCCTGTGCTGTGTGATGGCAAAACATTTGGTAAAACCTCCCTTGTGATGGTCTAGAAGACAGAAAATGTACCTAACAAACTACTCAGGGGAGCAATTTTGAGGCATAATGTGGGCATATGACTTGGCTTCTGCTAACTGTATTTAAAAGTAAGGGAAGAGTGAGTTCGGAAAGGAATTGGTTTGGGTTACAAAGTTCAGAGAAAATATAGAATCTAAAGATTCCAAATTTGCAGGATGAGAAAATGCAGTTCTTTCTCACTAAATAAAAAAAATGTGAACATCATGACAACACTTTGGGGAGAACACTGGAGTTCCAGGAGCTTACCAGTGAGTCACAACCTCACTTCAGCTTGAAGGTAAGGCTGTAACATTATTGGAACCTCCTCAAAGAGAGAGATGGTTTCAATCAAGACATCTGACATATAGCCAAAAGTTTGAGAAAATGAGAAAATCAAATGGTGCAGTGCTTCAGAATTCTGAGGTTTACAACGCACCAACCAAGCTGAGGTGCAAAGTGGAGGTGACAGGAAAACAAAAGATGTATTTTCCCATTTTTACTTCCTGTTGTCCCATTTTTCCTTTCAGCACATGCGTTTGAGCAAATCAAATACATAGACTAATAAAGTTTATGAGAGAAGCTGTTTTGCAACATTTTATCAGCCTGAACAGACAGAGTCTACAGTTTTGAGAGATGTGATAAGATATCTGGACCTCCACATTTCTGTAGGCAAGAAGCAGATTGAAAATGCTGCACAGCTTCCAAAATAGCACAAAAGAGCCGGATGGACAGTAAAAATGAAAAGATAGATGGCAGTGAACTAGAACATTATTCCAATACATCCCTCAGATTCAAGGTACGAAGAACTAGCAACACTTCATAATAGTCACTTGATTCTCCATTCCCTTATTATTCTCCTTTTTAAATGGAAGTGTTGCTGGAGGTGTGCTTCAGAAGTCAAGCACCTGCCTAGAAAGTGCAAGATTCTATGTCCAAACCCTAATACCTCTAAATAAATCAGTTCATTAATTTTAAAAGTGCCTATTGTGTCCATGGTTCAATCATTTCATGAGAAGTGTATAATGATCAAAAGAATGTGGTCATTTTAATACATAGATCTCTAGACCAAGAAGCACGTATCTGAACTGATTTAAATTGTGAGAACTTAGGATCTGTGCCTACTTCATAGTTCAGTGAGACCAGGAGTTTCTAGAAAAGGGTGAAGATATTTTATATGTGGGAGGAACCTAAATATTTATGAATAAGAAAGCAGACCGGAATTGTTCAGGAACTGTTCCCACAGAGAATTACTACCTTTTATCTACATTTAAAATGTACCCAGATGGCAGGAGATGACACTTTGTACTTGTCATAACATTGCAACAAACTCTAAAAATCATTGGTCAACGTAGGTAAAGGAGAAAGGTACGGAACAAGCTGGTCTAGGGACGCAGGTACCACCATAGGGGATCACACGGGGGTCCAGTTTCCTGTTGATGCAACTTCTTGGTCCTTTGGTCATGATCTGATTCCGTTGGTAATAACACTAGGTTTTGTGGTGATATAATACCAACTGTATGATTTGGAAGGTTTGATTAAACTCAGTGATGATCAATTCTAGTCATATGGTTTGTGATACACCATGTTACAACATTCTATAACTAAGAAGGCCTAATGGCATGTCAGGAACTATTTTATCTAAAGCTCTTCTACATTTGGCATGGTCTACATCCATCTTCTGAGAACTCTGTATTATGATTCCTCCCTGGGGCACTTGCTATAAACCCCAAAATGCATCTTTCCCTGTGCCTGGCACCTCCAGTATCACATCGTCGCCCACATTATTGGATCCAAGGGCCAACCTTCCTCACACACAGCTCGGCTCCATTCAGAGGCCCTCGCTACTCCAGTCCCCATTTGGAGCTGGCATCTTTCTGTATCTCCTGAGACATAGTATGGAGAGGTATGCCTAGGTGTGAAATGTGTTAGTTCCAGAAATCAGAGGAACCTACGAAGCATTGTGCTTTCCTATTTATATCGTTGGGATGAGAGATTCAGGTATTTTTACTTTGGAGAAGATTCTTGGCACAGTCCTGATCATTGAACCTCTAACATCTGTTATAAAGTGTCAGGTTGCTGTATCTTTGTAGAGTTTATCTCCAGACCCCTGGGGTGCATTGTCTTATTAAGACCTCCAGCATGGCAGTCACTTTTGCTTACATTGTCTGATCAGCGTGATGTCATTGAAGTATTGGATCAATGCGATATCCTGCAATGAGTCCAGATGGTTGAGATCTCTTCTGGTAATATTACCAGTGAGCATGGGAGAGTGACTATAGCTCTAAAATAAAACTGAAAAGCCATGTTTTTTTTCCTTCTCTCATATGAGAATGGACACCATTCTTGGCAAAAGGAATTTGTCATGCTATAGCAGTAACATCATATCCAGCATGAAAGATGCAGTCGGGGCTATTATTTGGCTACGCTTTGTGGTTTACAGTTGTTTTCAGGAATTCATTTTGCTTTCTTAAGGTACATAGACAAATTAAATGGTACTAGGATGAGAACCAACAATCCTACGGCCTTAAGATCATTAAAGGTGGCACTAAATCCCTGTCATGGCTCTCTACAAGGTGAAGTTATTCTTGCTTGTAGGGGAGGAGACAGGCAAGCTTTGCAGAGTCTTAGCCTTTAGGAGAATGGACGATGGCGC
The DNA here is from genome assembly GCF_000151885.1 of Dipodomys ordii. Taxonomy (NCBI): domain Eukaryota; kingdom Metazoa; phylum Chordata; class Mammalia; order Rodentia; family Heteromyidae; genus Dipodomys; species Dipodomys ordii. Next base: position 13,881,106 of record NW_012267251.1, read on the forward strand.
CAGGCTTAGGACATCACTCATTTGTTTCTGTAATTGTATTTTAGGGTCTCAAGTATTCCCAGAGAGGGCCCTGACCTTCACATAGCATCTTTAGCTGAACAATCAATATTTGAAGCTCAGTGACCCTCACTATTAGATTCTCCATTTGCTCATTAGATGTATCTAATCCTCTGCCACAGGGCATAATGAACTCTTTTTAAGCTATTATAGAAGCTCTTTGGTTGACACACTCAATTTCTAGCTGCTTGATAACTCACCCCAACTTGCTTATTGTCCCACTGAGGAGAGTCAAGACAATATGTCTTTGAGTGTGCACATCATTATCCCATATTGTTCCAATGCCTCAGTCATCAGACTAAGAAGGGCACTTCCCTCCATGGAGACATTTTCCAAAGTCACATCCAGTGGATGTTTTACCATCTGGGGTACTAGCTTATGCTATGAACAGGAACCACATACCATAGCCGGAGGGCAGTGAGGGACTCAATCTCCACCTCCCAATTTTCCACGTGTCTTCTTGGGCCACTTCCAGCAACAAGTCTGCCTATTTGTGATCTCTGAGAAACAGATGTCAAGACAGTATTAGAAATGCAAAAGATTTGTCAGAGGATAATAGCAATGAAAAATAAAGGAGAACCGAAGTTGGAGTAAGCAGGGTTTGACCTTTAAATGAAAATGCAAGTCAGTTGGCCAGGGAAGTGAGAAGGTTTGGGTAGGAAAGTGAGGAGAAGAGAGGAAAGACTGGCTAGGAAGAGCCTTGGAAGATTGCAGTATAGCTCTGAAAAAGTTTTGGCCAAACCCATGTTGGTCAGAAATAGCCAGGTTTTATTTGCTAGTACACATGTGTCATTGTGCTCAGATATTGGTTGGAGTTGCTGGAGATCTGCAGATTCCTCAAACATGCTGCCTGGAAACCATGAGCTCATGGTCCTTGTAAGAGATTCTCTCTCAGCAGTGGCCCTCCACAACTGTCACAACCTCTGCAACTGTCACAGGCCCAGTGGCATTCCTATCAGTGAAATAAAATATACATCAACTCTGCAACCTTTATTGTAGCCCTACTGTGCATCAAATAGGCTTCTGGTTCAATGATATTAAAATGAACAACACAGTACCTGCCTGGCTGGTCAATATCTACAGAGGGTGAAGGCACATAAAATGGGGGATTACAGCACAGCATTGAAATTAATGCAGTGTATATAAAGAAATCAATCAAATGGAAGATTGATTTCTTCTGCCTAGGCCAAGCAGAGAAGGCTTCATGGAGATGAAGTCATTAAAAGCACTAGCTTGACTGCCATGTTATAGGGCTAGGACATTCAGGGTAGAAGGAACTGTGTCATCAGAGTGCTTAGCATAGATGCTTGACTATGTGCTGAAATAAGCCAGGTGCTCAAAGTGAGAACCTTTAAATTGCCAGCAACATTAATTAAACTGAAGTAAAATCAGAGTCCTTAAAGTACCTCAGCAATCTAATTGCATCCAAAGCCCAAATGAGAAAATAAGTAGAGCCAAGACCCACAGGAATTATAACCAAGTATCAGAACAGTTTCCAAATGGAGTCCATTACTTTCTGCATTTCTGGGTCTCACAGCCACCATGGACTTCCGCTTGCCTTGTGCATTTGACTCACATCCTCCTCTCCACAAATCAGATCCATGATGTACCATCCTCCACATCTCAACCCAGTCCCCTCCATCTCCAGCCCCCTGCACCAATTAGCTACAGACTCTATACCCCTATGTCTCGTAATGTAATGAGGTGTGCAACTTACTTAGATGTGCATAAAATACGATGCATTAGTGGATTGCTAGCATGATGGATAGATGCATAGACACACACTGAAACCAACGTGAAATGTGAATATGAGAATCTAGAGATGGGTTTCCAAGTATTTTTGTTGTAAATCTTTCAACCTTCCTAAATGTCTGCAATTCTTCATAACAAAATAATGGAGAAAGAATAAAAATAATCTCAAAATAAATCCCAAGTTCTTTATAATAAAATAGCAGAGAAAGAACAGATTCTCTAAAAGAAAAAGAAAGACAAAAGAACTAACAAAATTTTCTTGGAGACTGTTATCCTAGATTATCTTTGTGAGCTGGTAAGCCTGGGGTCAGATGATAAGTCTGGTAGGCTGCCTTTGGGGCCAAGTCAGTGGTCACAAGGACAAAAGGTCACATGATACAGCAGATAATTTTCTTAAGGGGTTGCATGCAGAGCTGCAGCTGTGAAACACACTTCCATTACAGGTTGGAGGGTAAGGAGGAAACAGGAAATGCTTCACCATCCATGCTAATTAATGATAAGAATATTATTGGTTTATGTAAGACGTGGGGAGCCAAGGGGAAAGAAAAACTACACAGCTCTTAAATGTAGCTCAGAAAAAGAAGCAACTCCCTCCTTTCCCCTTGCTCCACCCACAAATCTCATCACCCAGAAAGAATTCATCCCCAGTCTCAGCCACAGGCAGATTGCTTTTATCTGCCAGGAAGTGGTGAGCTTTGATTTAAGAATATTTTAGGTAAGGAATGGAATGAGCTACCAGCGAGGCCAGGGTGAGGCGAGAGGGTGGCAAGAGGCAGAAGAAACACAAGGCACAACAATTTCTATCCGCTGACAAAATATAGATGGTGAACTCAGAAGTTTCATGCCATAATAAACAAGAAGAAGAAGTGCAAGAAGTGGACATATAACTTTATGACCTGTGAAATTGAATTGCCTCTTACAGATTTTTACCTTTTGGTGGACAATGAGGAACTTTGTCATCTCAGGCAAGGATGGGTCATAAAAGCTACTGGAAGGCGAGGAATCAGGTCCATCTGATTAGAATCCAGGAGGCCTTGGTTTCCAAGCCAGGCTTTATATATTGGAGCTTCACCCATTGGAAGTTGTGAGCACTGTGAGTTACAGTGCTTCACAGACCCAGGGGCCCTGTCTCACCCACAGTCATAAACACCCAGGAGAGGCAAGGCTGTCCTCTTAAATCAATATCTTGGGAGAGAGACAGAGAGCAAGCCCAATCACAGAAGCTGGGTCTGAGAGCTTGGTGAGTGTTTTCCTCCCTCCCTCCCTCTCAGCAATGACTGGGGAACCAAAGTTTGCAAGACTCGAGGTTGCAATGGAGTTTCCTTAACTCTGTTTGGACCAACCACAGACTTTATGTGGCAACATAACTCTCCATATGAACACAGCTCATCTTACAAAAAAAAAAAGAAAAGAAAAGAAGCATAGCACACAATCCTTCCATTCTGACTCACACAGGGGTAAAGAAGTGAGGTAGGCAGGAAATGTGGGGGAGAAGAGGGGTTCCTTGTGTCCTGCTAGAGACTATATGGAAAATTTCAAAATATTACATTCACTTTCTTCCCTAAGTATTTTTTTCTGAACTCTGGGCCTGGGCATTGTCCTTCAGCTCTTCAACTCAAGGCTAGCACTCTACCACTTGAGCCACAGCGCCACTTCCAGTTTTTTCTGCTTATGTGGTGCTGAAGGAATCAAACCCAGGACCTCATGCATACAAGGCAAGCACTCTACCACAGAGCCACCTTCCCAACCTCACCCCCTAAGTATTTTTAAAGTCTTCCATTCTTATCTATCTGCTTCTCTTCCTCTCCCTCTGTTCCGTTACTGTCCTGCTCTTTCACTTGATGGGTATCCAATCAAATACTATCCCTAGCTTCAGATTGCCTTCGTAAGCCATATGCTCTGTGTTGTTGGCAGGATATAGTTGGAAGGAAAAGCTGGGGAAGGTCCCACTCTGCTCAGCAGCCTTCAGTGAACTCCATTTTCCCAAAGATAAAAGTTCAGGCTAGCTAATTAGTCATACTTACAATTCTAGCACTCAGATGGCCAGGCAAGAGGATTGTAAGTATGAGCCCACCCTGGGCCACACAGTGAGACTGTGTCTCAAAAGTAAAAACCCCAAACAAAACAAAACAAAACCCAAAATGGTAGTTGTGTCTTGTCTCTAAATTTAAACAGGTGCATGATTTGTACATGTATCCATTGTTGAAGTCACAATAAAGAATTGTGACAAAGCAGAAAATGCTTTAGGAGAGGCAAAACATCTCTGGTCCTTGAAAAGAAATCAGTTTATCATGAAATTAGTGAGACTGAAGTTGCAAGGCTCTTTATTTTCATGGATTTCTTCTAAGCAGCTAAATATAATTTTTATTTGTAGCTTTCTCTTTCTTTTTCTTGTATTAGCTTCGGGCCCTATGAAATCTTAATCATTTCTACATTTTAGCGTTGCCAAGCTAAATAATTTAATAAGGTTAGCCAAAGTTTTCAATCTCAAGCTTACAAGTAGTGAGTCTCCATTAGAATGACTCCCAAGGTAAAAGTCAATAAATCCCCAACAGAAACTGCCAAGCACAGAGGAACCTGAAGCCCAAGCGGAGGAAAGGACCGAAGAATCTCAGAATCAGGATGGAGGAATGCCATTATTAGTCATAACTCGTCCCCATGGGGCTATAGTCATCATACAGTGTATCAAGTGGCTTTGTTTAAGCATCAGAGCTTATAGAAGAGGGCAGGAGAAATGATGCACATGAAAGTTAAAGAGGACTCAACTAAGGAAGGGATTGTGTATATGAGTGTCGGGGTAGAGGAAGAGAGAGAAAAGAGATTGGGGGGCAGAAATAGAGAGGAGAAGAGAGACAGAGATAGAGAGGAGGGGGTATGGAAGGGAAGAGAAGAAAGGGGAAGGGAGGGAAAGGGTGAGAAGGAAAGGGAAGGTAAACAGAGATGAGGAGAGGGGAGGGAAGGGAAAAGGAGGGAAGGGGAAGAGGAGAGGAGCACGTTGGAAAAGAGGAAAGTGGTGAGGAAAGAAGAGAAAGGGAGGTGGCAGAAAGACAGGTAGGGAAAGGGAAGATGAACGTGACAAGGAAGTAAGAAATAGAGACACACTGAAAACATATGTAAATAGATGGCTCGAAGGGAGAAAGACAAAAAAGATAAAGTCAATTTAATTTCAAACAATAAACTACCTGTCAAATAAAACTTCCCTTCTCTTTTTCAGTGAGCTGAGTAGGATAAAAAAAAAAATCCCACGCCAGGCGCCAGTGGCTCATGTCCATAATCCTAGCTACTCAGGAGGCTGAGATCTGAGGATTGCAGTTCAAAAGCAGCCCAGGCTCAAAAGTCCAGGAGATTCTTATTTCCATTAAACTGCTCAGAACACCAGAAGTGGTTTTGTGACTCAAGTGGTAGAGCCCTAGCCTTGAGCTGAAGAGCTGAGGGACAGTGCCCAGGCCCAGAGTTCAGGCCCCATGACCACCACCAACAACAAAAATCCCAAATTTAAAGGGAAGAATAAATTGTGGTCACAACTCTGTAATAGAACAACAGGTACATGGGACAGTGGATGCTAGGAGGAAAACACACCCAAGGCAGGGGTGTGTGTGTGCATGCATGCATGCGTGGATATGTAAAGTCAAACAAATATAGTTAGAACCTCCTGGCTACCTTACCCCTATGATATGAGATTTGAGAAATGAAAGGGCGATACTCCCTCAGTCAGCTAACAGACTGCCTGAAATTCCATCCTGAGACTTGTATATTGGAGATTAAACACACATTTCATGTGATCTTCATTCAAATAGCAAATGCCCTTGATAGGGTCAACACGATAAATTATTCGTACCTTTCCATAAATGAGAACATCATTAGGATTGTATTCCTTCAGTGATTGGAGGGTTTCAATTACCCTGAAGGAACCGTGAAACCCAAGAGTAGATGGGAATTCAAACCCCATCTCTGAAGTTCTCGCTGATGCAGTATATGCACAGCCCCACAGGCTACTTAGAATAATTTAGTTCCCAGACTTCCTCCCAGACTTCTCTCTTGTAAAAGCTCTTTAGTCAGACTAATCCTGGGGCATTAGCAAAACTGGCAAGGAGAGAACGCCAGAACAGCCCTGTCTACCTGGTGACTGAACTGCCACCATCTCATTCTCCCGGGGGAGAAGTTGCTGAGGCTTGTCCCCCAACTCATTGCTCCTGGGTTGGCAGCCACTGGAAAATTGACAAAAGAGTAAAAAAATCAAAAGGCAAAGTCGCGTTTTTATTTGAGTATTAGTAGAGCAAATGGAAAAGATAAGAATCAAAGGGGTTTTTATTTGAGATGCTTGATTTTGAAGAGGAGGAAAATATGAGATTTCTATGTCCCCTTTCCAGCTCAGTGATGGTGAAAATAAAGCTCAGGGATGATCTATAATGTAAAACTTGGGAGATGACTTTGTTTCTGGGGGGAAAAACAGCTCCGGAACTCACAAATGTCAGGCAGTCTCACAGATTGCTCACAGGAGATGAAGGGTTGGCAGCCTCATTGCTCAGGGCATGATGGGATTAATGGATGGGGAGGAGAAGGGTGTACACACATAGACCTGACAGGATCCTTCATCAAACAGAGGAGACCACCGTGTAGAGAGTGAGCATCCTGGGAGGAACCTGGTGCTATGGGAAGAAGAAATTCGGCTAAGCAGACAGCATACCAATCCTGCTCATGGTTGGCTAGTTTGTGAGGACCCCACAGAGAAGGAAATAGGCAAGATGACATACAAATGTCCTTCTGTAAAAAGTAATGTTTTTGATTCATCAACCTCTAAGCTGCAAATAACCTTCTCTTCATTCTACAAGTAATAAATCTTCCTAATCCTACGCAGGAAGCTAAGATCTGAGGATCATGGTTTGAAGGCACCCAGGAAGAAAAGTCCATGAAACTGTTATCTACAATTAAGCAGTAAAAAGCAGAAAATGGAGATGTGGCTCAAGTGGTAGAATATCAGCCTTGAGTGGAAAAAGTGAGAGACCCCCAGTATCAACATGTCCATGTGTGCATGCACATGTGCATGCATGTGTGTGTGCACATGCACACACGGATATACAAACTATTTAATGATAATATCTAATGTGTAATGAACACCCACAGTGACACTAGGTGATTTAATACATGAATTATTCCACTGAATCTTCATTGTACTTTTATAAAACACATGTTATTATAACAAGAAAATGTACACCAGGTCAAATTGCAAATAGAGTTCAAAGAGTGTAAAAAGCTTGGGCAAAATTTGTGGTTGGTACACACTGACTTGAGCACTTAGATTCCTGTCTCTCTGCCATGTGGTTCAGAGAGGCACAGAGACCTGTACAAAAGCTGGTTTGCGTGTGAACCAGGCCCCAAATCAAGTCTCTTAATTTCTGATGCTGAGTCTGTAAACCAATACCTACTGCTCTCCCTCCTCAAACCAGGATAAACATGTTGTTTCTCCCAGGAACTCACGACATAACATGAGCGAGCAGATCATTAGGACTGGAATTCCTGACTCACTCAGAGCTGCTTGGGAATTTCCCAAATGTCTCAGGAAGATAGACATTTGCTTGCATGGATAGTAGGAGTTGCTGACATCACGGAGAAAGCATTTGGGGTTCTCAAAAAGAAGAATAGATCACTGAAACTCGACACTTGTCCGGAAATGGGGTCTTGGCATCACCTCTTGGAAATGTTCAATTTGCTGATTTTTACTCAGAGATTATGTTTTCCAGATGAGTGGCAATAAAAAAAATAATAATCTCTGGGTTGACAAAGACCTTGAGAAGTCATTTACCCACTTCCCTTCCTGCAGGCAGCATGGCATTTAAACTATCTTTGGAAACTGATTTATTTTCTTGTCTTTAAAATAAAGTATCAACAAGGACTGCCACAATTCTCTGGTGTTCAAAAATTTTCACTATTCTTCAGGGTCAAAAAGTTCTCCTAGGGGCTGGGAAGGTGGCTCAGTGGTAGAGCGCTTGCCTTGCATGCTCAAGGCCCTGGGTTCAATTCCTCAGCCCCACATAAGCAAAAAGAAAAAAGCTGGAAGTGGCGCTGTGGCTCAAGTGGTAGAGTGCTAGCCTTGAACTGAAGAGCTGAGGGACAGCGCCCAGGCCCAGAGTTCAGGCCCCACTACCGGACCCCCCCCAAAAAAAAGGTTCTCCTAATTTATACACACACACACACACACATATAAAGTTCTCCTAAGCATCTAACCCAAGATTTTCTAAGGAAACACAAATATATTCCTTATTTTCTGTTTTACTGAGTCATCCCTTGGGATAAACAACATTATGTCCAAAGCACAATTGCAGTACTGGGGATGGACCTAATGCTGTCTTTTACTGGGATAGAAGAATATTCTCCATCTCTGACATATGGTGTCTGTGTGAGTAGGACAGATAGCTTCATTAATGGACCCTCAGGGCTTAAACTGTGATCTGCAAAAAGGAAATGTTCAACTAAAAGCTTCTTAGTAACCCCAAACCAATATGGAATAAATCTAGGCATCCCACCGGGGCAGGTTAGAGCAGGAACTCCCAAAACTCTAAGCATGAAGTTGAGGTGGGGCTTGGCGAACAGCGTTGAGAAGGAACATGCCCAAACTTGGGGACAGACTCTGTAAGGAAGAATAGATGAGCAATTCTTTGACTAATCAGTAAAAATTAAGGTCTTAAATCTGTGCTTTGTAAGAGCATCACATCTATGTTTGGGGTGGGGTGGGGGGGTTCCATATAGTGTTTACCGGAATAATTGAACCACACGGTAAATTCAAATTTTGTCCAGTTTAAAGTACAATCGAATTTTGTTTGGCTTAAGTAGGAAGAGACTACCTCCTGAGTCCAGGAGGCTTCTTGAGCAATACAGATTTCCTTAGTAACGGAGAAGGCACAGAGGGAGAGAGGCCATGTGTCTTAACACACTCCAGCAGGGATCTAGGAGTATGAGATACAGATACAGGCGAGGCCAGACTGCATGGAGTATAAGCAGCCCATGTATGCTTCCTTTTCCTTGAATGAGAGCAAGCAGAGCCCTGAGCTTTTAAGACTTGATGTCCTCAGAGTAACAGAAGGACACCAAAGGACAGTGCTCTAAACACATTTTCTGTAATGCCATGCAGAACAGTTGACAGGGATGAGTGATCATCCAAACGTGGCTTCTGAAGTAATCTAGAATATGAGAATTAGATGACTGCCCTGGGCTTCTATTTGGAATACTTCTTTTTTTCTTAATATGTCTTTATTGTAAAAATACTGTACAGAAGCATTACAGTTACATGAGCAAGGAATGAGTACATTTCCTATCAAGCATTGTTGCCTCCTCCTGTTTTTCCCCTACCATCCCTTCCCTCCTTCCTCCACAACTACACTTTCCCACCCCACCTAAGTTGCAAAGTTCATTTTTCAACATAATGTCTTGTACATCTCATTGTTACAATAGGTCAACCTGTATCCCTATTTAAGCATTCTGTTCTTTCCCTTCCCCTCCCCAAATTAGAGAAGTATATATACAAGATGCAGGGCACCGACATCAAATACAGTGAAAACAAGGGTTATACCATGGGGGAGGAACAGACAAAGAAACAAAAAAAATCACATGGTACATTATAAATACATTAGAAACAATAGTAAGAAAGAAAAAAACACTTGTGTCCCTATCTTGGGATTCATCTTGCTTAACATCATCTTATCTGGTCATATGTACATAGCTTTTGACCTTTTTTGCTTGTCCCAGACATATACTAGTTATTGCAAATAAGGGAAACCATGGGACCTATGTTTCTTTGGGCCTTGGAATACTTCTTTTAATCACATCTTTCCACTCTCTATTGGCACCCTCATCGATGTGAATATATGCCAAGGCCATCCATATGGAAATTACCAATGACCTCTGAATTTCTCTTTTGTCTCAGACTTTTCAATCAAACTTCAAACTCATAGAACCCAATTTCTATTGACTATCTCCATTGGGGTATCCCCCCCCTCTCTCTCTCTCACACACACACACACATACACACAATTGACTTAGAACTCAGGAGGGTAAATAATCTCAACAATCAGACATAATCAGACTTTGAATCATGGTGATATCCTATATTCCTTAGATATGCCACCTGATTTCCCCAAACCAGGGTTGGTTTAAAGATTAAATTCAATGTTTAAAAAAATGTTATAAAATCCAGTGATGTCTGAGGCTTGGCATATATGTAAGCCACATGTTCACACAAAAGGCTCATTAATTAATAATGGATGAATAAAGGAATGGATGGGTGAAGGAAGTAGATGTTGAGTGAGGTATACTTATTTGTTAAGCCCACCCATGATCACAATGGACAGACATAGCTATGCAAGAAAGAAACCTGGAGAAAAACAAACAAAGCCAAACATATTTATCTATGAACTTTATGAAGATCTGGAATGGTGAGAGGAATGGAAGAATATGTCATCTTTTGGACAGCACAGTTTTCTGAGAGTGCTAAGATTTGTAACACTTTATTCGGTTTGCTAGCTAAGACCAGACATCAGCATGAATTGTGAAGCTGACCAAGAACTGTTAAAATGGCAAATGACAGAGAGGGGGCGAGGCTAGTGGCTTGCCTGAGATGCCTGCTCTCTGTGTATTCTACTTCAACACCAGACAGAGATGGCAACCGTGCCCTTTAGCCGACAGAGAATACCCAGAAATACACCCGGAACATCAGACCTATGAATCTCTCTCTGATATGTCAAAACTTTGAACATGCCACCCAGATTAAAGCTTTTAAAAGATCTTTAAGTTGGAGATACTTAATAAACCTCCAAAGACTTTAGTTATCTTTAAAAGACAGTAGAAAAAGGAAACTGCCTGAGTAAAGACCTGCCTTGTCTTGATTGTAATGGTGGTTTACACAATCATATGTGATTTCTAAAATCCAATGAAGTATTCCTAAAATGCATAAGCTTTATTGCATATCAATAGTACTTCAAAACCAAGGGAAAAGTGGAATAATCCAGAAGATCATATATTGTATCTGTCCTGGTAACTAGCCAGGAAAAAATATAATATGAATGAAGATTTTGAGTCCAAGCTAATGGAAACTAATTAAAAAAAATAAGTGCTGTTAACCAACCTTGAGGTAAATATATTAGAAAAATAAGATCCCTAGATTCTAGTATCTATAACTAATTCTGATAGGTTTAAAAGAACCCAGTGACTCAGAGTCAGGGGATTATTGTTACCCCGGAGAGAACCTGCAGAATTTCTTGTCTCCTTCAAGTTAATCTGAGACCTTCTGGCAAATCAACAGTTACTCACATCATGTGGAGAGCTGCGGGAGCCACGACCAAAGACGGCTGCAAAAGCAACATTGTAGCTAAAATGGCAGGGCCGAGTGGTGCGGCTGCGACCTAAGATGGCGCGGGCTCCTGCCTTCCGTCTTCCCTGTGACGAGTGCTCTCTGTAAAAAACAACTCCTTATATGGCTATGACTTGGCTCCTACTTTGCTTCCGTGTTTGCAGCCCTATCAGTATATGCCACGTGGCGCTTCAGGATTGGCCATCCAGGAGGCTTATAACCGGAGCGCAGGGGCGGATGGAAAGGAGAAACAAGGAGAAGCAGGAGAAAGCAGGAAGAAGCGGGCAGGAGAGAAGTAGGAGAAAAGAAGCTGTAAACAAGGTCCTGAATAAACCGTCTGAAAGAAGAACCTGTTGTCGCGTCATCCTTGCGGGTCGAGGCGGTCGAGACAAGTGGCGCCCAACGTGGGGCTCGACAGGATTCAGAACTTTCAGCGGTCAGGGTGGTGCACCGGTAAGTTCCCAGGAAAAGGGGGAATCCGCGACAAGAGCGGGGTAAGGTCCCAGGAAAGAGGGGATCCGCGATAAAAGCGGGAGGGATTTTTTGCTCATCTCGGTAGATAAAAGAGAGAG
>NW_012267251.1:13893164-13931283 GCF_000151885.1 Dipodomys ordii
CTCAGGCGAAGACCAGTGCAAGGTCCTCTCATTAATGTTTTAGACAGAGGCCCAACCTCTACTCTTACCTGTTGCTTAACAAAACAAAAAAGGGGAGCTGTGGAGAGCTGCGGGAGCCGCGACCAAAGACGGCTGCAAAAGCAACATTGTAGCTAAAATGGCAGGGCCGAGTGGTGCGGCTGCGACCTAAGATGGCGCGGGCTCCCGCCTTCCGTCTTCCCTGTGACGAGTGCTCTCTGTAAAAAACAACTCCTTATATGGCTATGACTTGGCTCCTAGTTTGCTTCCGTGTTTGCAGCCCTATCAGTATATGCCACGTGGCGCTTCAGGATTGGCCATCTAGGAGGCTTATAACCGGAGCGTGGGGGCAGATGGGAAGGAGAAACAAGGAGAAGCAGGAAGAAGCAGGAAGAAAAGAGAAGGATGAGAAGTAGGAGAAAGAAGGAGAAACAAGGAGAAACAGGAAGAAGCGGGCAGGAGAGAAGTAGGAGAAAAGAAGCTGTAAACAAGGTCCTGAATAAACCGTCTGAAAGAAGAAGTGTTTGAAAACTTAGCTAAAACTAATCTACTTTAATTGTAGCTATGTGTTCTAGGATCAGAGGCAGGAATATTACCTTCTTCCCAGGGTAAGGAAAAAAACTACCACATCACAGGAAATGTATCCTTTAGCACAAGTAGAGCTGAAGCTTTAGTCAAATGTATTTGTTCTTTGGGAACGTCTGGTAGGAGTCATATTTGGGCTGATTCCATCCCAAGCAATATAATCCAGAAAGCAGCTGATTTGTTTGTATTCATAGGAAATGGTATGGAGCCGGGGCCTACTTACCTACAAGAGAGGATGAGCTAGCCTCAAAATGGAGCAAAGTAAACAGTGGCAGAATGCAGAGAAAGAAAACAGTGTCTTATGGACACAAGAGATCAGTCTTGGAAAAGAAACAAGAGGGATGAAATGGAGACACTGTGGTTTAAAAAACATTGATCATACAGAGGAGGTCTTATTGACCCTGTTCATCCCAGGAAGCACCAAGATTAGATGGTGACTCATGTAAACCAATCCCATGATGATCTACACTGGTAGATCAACATCACCTTTTATGCACGTAGCCTGGGAATACTCTTCGCTAAGTGACCAGCACACTGGAATTCTGTAGATAGATCTTTGTCCTTCAGGCAGTGGAAAACATGGAAGCAATAGTGTTGCTTTGATGAGCATATCTGGGGTGGGACATGGATAGGGTTGAAGGAGCTGTCCTCAAGGCTACAGGAGATCCTGATGAACTGTACTCGTCCCCAGAGGAGTTCAACAATCCAGAGACCTCAGTGTTTGTTTCCTTCATATCCAGTCTCTGTCCTGCACATATGTGTGAAGAACAATACTAAATTCAGTTCCACAGTGTCCTGTATTCAGCTCTATGAAGTCGCATTTGTTAACTGTGCCATATACAACACTAACCACTACATATATTGCCTCATCAATCAGCACACAACAGCAGCGACAGACCTATTATCTCCATTTCATTGATGAAGAAACTGATTCCCATAGTAGATTGCTGGCAGGGATTTAAACCACAGACCTGTGTGGCTGTGATCCTACTAATAAGCGCCATGCTGTAGGTTCTTTGGGAAAGAGCTGATTTATTTCATCAGGCTTTGCTATCTCAAACCAAATTGCATTCTGAGCCAGCAAAGTTTCTATTATTTTCCCCACATCACTCGGCTGCCCCTTACAGGTCATCGTTTTAGTTTCTTCTACAAATGGAAAATTATGCATGGAGTTTACTATATTAACTATCAAAGGAGAATCATATTCGTTTAAGAAATGATAGAGGGTTATGAAGAATATAAGAAACATCCAAAATGAACAGCAACAACTTCCTTTGACTTGAGGACATGGAAGTGGATAGTGAGAATAGTTTCCTGCAGTGTTAGAAATGCCTATAGGATAGAATCTGAGACATCTTAATTTGGAATGTTCTACTCCCAGCTGGGCATAGTGGTTCACACATGTAATCTCAGCTACTTAGGAGTCAGAGAACAAAAGGATTGCAGTTCAAGGTCAATTAGGACAAAGAGACTTCATCTCAAGATGCACACATCCCTAATACTAGTCTATGAAGAGGTGGAGACAGGAGGATCCCGATCCCTAGACACCCCCCCCAAAAAAAAATCAACAACACATCCAAGAAACGACTGAAGAAAAGAAAAAAGTCTGAGGGTGTGGCTGAAGGGATAGAGCATGTATCTAACAAGCTTGAGGCTCTGAATTCAAGTCTGAAGGAAGGAAGGAAGGAAGGAAGGAAGGAAGGAAGGAAGGAAGGATGGAAGGGAGGGAGGGAGGGAGGGAGGGAAAGGGAAGGAAAGGGAGGGGAGTGGAGGGAAGGGGAAGAAGGGAGGGGAAGGGAAGGGAAAGGGAGGGAATGAAAAGGGAGGGAAGGGGAAGGGAAGAAGGCAGTCTCTACTCTTTTTGCAGCCAGGATTGAAAGTGAAGCTTTTTTACCAGATCCAATGCATCTCTCTTGGGTAGGGATGACAATCTTTATCCAAGCGGAGCAGATCCATAAGGATATAACATGCCTATTTCTGTATCTAAGGAGCATACAGAATTGGATAAGAGTGAACTGCAACAGGATTAACAACAGCAAGAGGATTATGTACTGAAGCCCTGGAGAAGCAACCAGGCACAAAAAAGAACATGAACTTTCCTGCCCCTGATATTTCCTCCCTGTTGGTTCATAGGCTGCCACCATCTCCTCTCTCTTATCCTCCATTAGCTCTTCAACTAACGGACCCAACTGTTTTTATTCACTTGTTCAATAATCCAATTTTGGGGCAATGAAAGACAGTACGTTTGGGAATTATACCCATCCATTGTTGCCACTTTGCCCTATATATAAAATTACGACGTAATGGTTGCTTCAGGGAAGCTTGGATAAGAAGAGTTACATGTGTCATTAAGGGGCTGAAGATGAAGCTGAATGGTTGACTATTTGCTTAGTATGCATAAGACTGACTATGATCACCAGCACTGCATACAAAGGTGGTATTATTAGTTTACCCTACTTATGCAGAAGTTAAGAATTTAGTCTTCTGTATTGGACATGGGATGTAAGCAGTATTTTATGGAGCTCTCAGAGCACTATGCAATAGTGGGTCACATGAAAAATAATGTCAGTTGAACACCTCTAGACTTAGAAGTGAGATTTAATGAGACTTTAAAAGATAACGATTTATAATAACCCTACCCAGTATTTTTAAAAAGTAGAACGTGATGCTCTCACTTTTCTCTTAATGCATAAGAATTTTTCCAGCCTTACCTAGAGTTTTCTAATGACTTGATATTTGAGACACTGCAAAAAAGTTCTTTTTTTCCTTTATATTTTTATAATCTTTATGTAGTTGAACAAAGGAGTTGCCGTTTCTCAAAGCAGTTTATGAATACCATGAATCTTGATTAATGTCATCCCTTTCAGTATTCTCAGTCCTCCCTTCCTTACCCACCCCTTCCCGTACTCTTCTTAATTTTATAGGATAGATATTGCATTCTTGATTCCATTCTCCTCTCTTCTCCTCGTCATGTGTCCACCCCCTCCCCCTTGACTACATCTCATGCCTTTCAAGTACTTGCTTCCTGATGTTTCTTTTGTTCAACTTTGACTTTGCCTTTCTACAGAATGCTCCCTTGAATCCACCATGCTTCAGTTAATACATTTGTATGCGCTTGCATAGCATTTAATGTATTTATTTATAAGTTTGTAGCTAATACTAGCTTCTACATATAATAGTAAGAGACGCATCCTTTATTTCTCTGGGCCTTACTCCTCTTAACATATTTTCCCCAGGTTTTTCCATTTCTTTACAAACAGTACCATGTCATTCTTTCTAGTGGGTGAATAAAATTCTATTGTGAATATACATATGTACATGTACATATATACATATGTACATGTACATATATATATATATATATATATATATATATATATATATGACTTTTTCCTGATCCATTCATCCATTGAGAGATATCTGGGATGCTTTAATTTAGGTGAAAGTATGTCTCAGTTGCCTACAAAGTCAAGTCAAACCTGCCCAGCATGGCTTAATTAAGCCCTCTATGACTTTTCTACAAACGTTTTCACAAATGCCCCAGAGTATCCCTTACTGATCCTTCCACACCAAATGTTTATTACTCTGCTGCTTGCTCATAGTCAGAATTATACTCCATTATCCTGTCCTATAAAATCCTACATAGAGGTGGCCTCCTCTTTGTAGCCTTCCTGATCCTTGGTCAGAGCCTCTTCTTCATTGTGAAGCATAGCTACAACACATCTTCATACCTCTGGTTAGGATGTTTGATAGCTTGGCTTGGCTTAGAGTTGACTATCATGTTAAGCACATATTACCAACTTCAAATGTTCACCAAACTCTAGAATTTTACATCCAACTTCTATGAACTCTCTACCAAGATATCCCATAAACCTGCCATCAAATGCTCTTCTCCCTAGTGTTATCCTTTGCTGGCGATTTAGCTCAAGCCAAAGTCCCCGCCCTCATCCTCTACCCCTCTCTTTCCCTAAGGTCTCCTTATTTAATCTATCAGAAGTATTGTTGCATTCACAAAAATTTATTATTTGTATCTTCCACTAGGACACAACCTAATGGGGCTAAAAATTTTCCTGCTTTGTTCATTCCAGCATCCTTGGCATAGGTAAGTATAGGACCAGCAACAGGCATTTGTTGACTCAAATGTAAGCAAATATTTGTGAAGGAAGAACAAAGCAGGTATGGAATTCTCGGACTTGTCCTCCAGATGAGGCCCCCAGAGTACAGCATGTCTCATGGTATCACTCAAAGCCAGCTTTGAGTCTCTACAACAGAATCCCTGAGGCCACTAGACCTGTAAAGAGAACAAAGGTTATTTCGCTCATTGTTTTGGAAGCTCAAGTCCAAGTTGAAGTGTCCTCATCGTGGCTTATGGCAGATAGAGGGGGTACATGTCAGAACAAGTGGTCACCTCTCTGTCTGCAGCAGAGACACAGTAAGATGAAGTGGCTCCAGTCCCTTTATAGACAGTCCCCCCAATGACCTAAGAGCCTCCAATATGGCCCCATTTCTTAAAGGTCAACCGTAACTCCCAATATTCCTTCCTTGGCATTAAAACTGAAGCTTTTTCTTTTTTAATTTTCTTACTGTAAAGATGCTGTACAGAGGGGTTATAGTTCATGAGTAAGGTAATGAGTACATTTCTTGTCGGGCATTGTTACTCCCTCCTTTGTTTTTCTCCTCCCATCCCTTCCCTCCCCCACTCCATTCCTTCCTCCATCCTCCCCCCACCAAAGTTGCAAAGTTCATTTCCAACAAGACTCCTGTGAGTCTGGTTGTTGCAATGGGTCATCCCATGTCCTTATTTCAACATTTTGTTATTTCCAATCCCCTCCTCAAATTAGATAAATGTATATACAAGATACAGGCTACCAAAATCAAATACAGTGACAGGGGATATTTAAGAGGACACTCCAATTACACCTAAACTATAGCAGTGAGCCAATAAGGTTGTTCTTCTGTAGTAAGTAGAAGGAAAGTTTCCAATTCTTTCATCTCATAAAGTTATGGAAAAGTTTCCAATTCTTTCATCTCATAAAGTTATGTGGGTATCCAAAAGGATAGAAGTCATAAATGAATACAAGTTTTCTGCTTGGCTCTTCTGATCAAACTCTACCGTCTGTTACAAAGTAAAATACTGTCTTTTCCAACAATTTTTTATTCCATTATTTTTCAGGAAGAAGAGTGGGAGAAAACACAAAGATATTGTGATACATTGCTAGTTCTATCTACATATCTCTTACTTTGGGCAGACAGTAGTTACTAAAAGAGATGGAATATTAAAATAGAATGCTAGAAGAGACAGACAGATGAATTAAGAGTAATTTTGTGATTCTCCTCTAGCGTATGAATTACAACTGAGTAAAGTATGATATGCGGAATGTCAGACGCTGGCATAAAAACTTGTGTATTCACAGCTACCCCACAGCAAACACTCAGTAAAATTACTAGAATCAACCAATTTATTCCAACTCCTGGTCTAGGGAAGAGTTCCTGGTCATAGAAGGTGGTGCAGGACAATGTTTTCATGACCTCAAAGTACTTGTGTAAATTTACTGTGCATCCCCCTTCACCAAAGGAGAAGGTTGCAGACTCTTTCCAGCACTTGTAATCCTTGAAAGTTGCAGGAGAATCGTAATTGCACATAGAGATAATATTGCCATTTTAAGGCTCTGTACGGAATCATATCTGAGACATTTATGGTCTCCCTCAGAGTGATTCAAGAGGCAAGTTTAACAATAAATGTCAACGCCTGTTACCTAGAGTGCTGTACACAGATCACATGGTGAGAAGTAGAAAGGCAACACATATATGGAATAAAGTGAATTCTGCACACAGATGGGAGGTCTCAAAATAAAATAAAATAAATCTAGGCATCCAACAGGTTCTTTGGATTCACTTTACACTTCAGGCCTTATCTTTAAACACAAAGTAAAGAATGCTATGCAGATCCTCAGGGGACAAGAGAATCCCACCTGTTGAAATCTTGTCTCCTGGGAAAATACAGTCCTGGCATCCAGGACTATGTCTTAGTCTAGGTTCTCTGAGAAGCATACACCAAATGGAGATTAAATATGGTGAAGAAATTTTATTAGTAGAAAAGTCTGTTGGAGAATATGGAAAGGAAGCCAAGGAGAGCCATGGAATATCATCATACCATGATGCAGGTATGAGATTTTTATTTTTTAAATTTATTTTATTTTTATTTTGTCAGTGGTGGGGCTTGAACTCAGGGCCTAGGTGCAGTCCCTGAGCTCTTTTGCTCAAGGCTAGCACTCTACCACTGTGCACCACAGCTCCAGTTCCAGTTTTCTGGTTGTTGTTAATTGGAGAGAAGAGTCTCATGAACTTTCCTGTCCAGTCTGACTTTGAACTATGATGCTCAGATTTCAGCCTCCTGAGTAGCTAGGATTATAGGCATGAGCCATGGTGCCTGGCCGGGGTCAGGGATGTTTAAAGATAAGAAAAAAAAGTTGGTTAAAAGTGTTGTAGATGGCCACAAAGTCTTTGGATAGTTCAAGGAGGGCCCTCGGGAGTCATCAAAACAAAGTCAGAATCTGGTGTTGCCCAAGGCATAATCTGTATTAGTATCCTTACCAACTTCAGTCCACAGAGGAAAGCATCTTTGGGAGGTATGGCCTTAGTTTGAAGGTTGTAGAGTTCAGAATCTGTGGAGATGGAAGTTTGCAAAGGGCCATTCTTGATTCTGTTATGCTCAAGTGCCGGAACAGTACCAGTGCCAAGAGGTAAAGGGAGTATTTCCTGAGGACTCAACAAATGTTAATTCTCTTTCTTTTGTGAGCAAGGAACAAAAGCCTTATATAGTTAATTAGTATTGATTCATGGAGGGAGAGGAGATCTGTGTCATCAAGGGGCAACATTGTTCAAAAAGGCTTGCACTCTTTACCTGATTTAGGTAACTGTAACCTCTCTGTGTATCACCCTTATAATAACAATTAAATTTTTTAAAATTGTGATATAATTTTAAATGATAGCTTTTCTCTTTATCTGACTTATGTAACTGTAACTCCTCTGTCTATCACCTTTATAATAGCAGTTTAAAGTTTAAAACATATTGTGATATAATTTTAAATGATAGCTCTTGAATTAGGAATTGAATAGAGAGAAAGAAAAAAGAAGCACCACATACAAGAGTAGTTAAGAGTCAAGCAGCACAAAACCCTTGAACTGCAAGCATCATTGATGAGGATCTAGCTCTCAACTATGCTGGCAAATGCATTTCCCAGGAGGCTATTTCAAAAATATATTTTATCAGGGCTTGGAATGTGACTTAGTGGTAGAGTGCTTGCTTACCATGCATGAAGCCCTGGGTTTTATTCCTCACTATCACATAAATAGAAAAAAGCCAGAAGTAGTGCCTTGGCTCAAGTGGTAGAGCACTAGCCTTGAGAAGAGAGAGGCTCAGGAGCAGTGCCCAGGTGCGTGAGCGCGTGTGCGTGTGTGTGTGTGTGTGTGTGTGTGTGTGTGTGTGTGTGTGTGTGTTTAATTGTTATGGTAGAGATGTGATGTATGGAGGGGTTAAAGTCACATAAAAGTCAAGTACATTTCTTTTGGGACCTTAAGGTTAACAGGAAGGAAATGCCATCTTCTCAAGCCTACAACTTGGCAAGTTCTGGCTGGATTGCTTCTCCAATCAGAGATGACCGAGGTTCCCTAAGCACTTCTGCCTGTGGAATGGGAAAGCCACTGGAAGACTGGAGAGAAGCAGTTTCGAGGATCTATGAAGTGATCTTTGGGTTAGAGTTCCATAGACTAAAGCAGAGGGGCAGAAAGGAAGTTAGTATGCATGTTTCATGCATAGGCATAGTCTATTTGACCTTGGCAAGATGGTAGCCTACAGAACAAAAACATGTACGTTATCATTTTATCCTGAGTGTGTTGTTGGGAGAAAGAGAGAATATATATTTCAGTGGAGCAGAGGGTACTTCACCTTTAATTTCCTGGACAAGCTCTAAGCAGAAAAGGAATTGGCAAGGATACCCAGAGAGAGTCACCTCTGAGAGCTGAGTTCAGGCTACAAGTTCTGAGCAGCTTAAAGACCATGGAAAAACTAGGGAAATAAGGGAGACCAAGAGCCAGGATTTGAGTCTGCTTCCCTGAACCCTTCTATACCTGGCTGGGAAGAAAAGGCTGTACAGAGCAAGAACTAGAAAGATGTGGTCTTCCAACAACCAATCAGAAAAATCAGAATTTTGTTGTTGCTGTTCATTTCTCTCTCATAGGTCTGGGACTCCATCTAGAGAATGATTTCTGCCTGGATTGGATCTACCCAGAGTGCAAAAGGGTTCAAGTTTGCTTAGCCAGAGAAAAACCTAAAAATAGGAACTCAGACTCAACAGTCATGTCAGGTGTCAACAAAGAAAAAGAAAGCAACGTAGTTCCTGCTCATGGTGGGGAGAGGAAGGCTGGAGACACGAATAGATCACCTGCTCCTGCTGAAAGGTTTACAAAAATCCCGTTATATTTTTTAATCATCTTGCATTTTAGACCTTTAAAGTACAAATATGGATTTCAAACATATCAGGGGAACAAATTAACTTAGAAAAATGGTAATGCTTTCCAAGGTTGCACCTGCCATGAAATTGCTCCAAGTTTGCATTTTCCCCAGGTCTCCGGTGTGTCATTAGGCCAGATTGATCACCTCCTCCCCTGAACAGCTCCCCCATTAGAGGGTTATTGTATGGAAATTAATGGAAGGATGGGAACATTTTTTTTTCTTTCTTTCTTTCGTTTTTTTTTTTTTTTTGCAGCTGCAGTAGTTGAAGTCAGTTTTGATTAAGCGATAGAAACCCAGCAGACAGGGGAGATCTCTTTGCTTTAGCTGCCTCCTTTATTATCAGCTGAGTCAAGCTTAGCTCTCAGCTTCTTCTTATGGATCTTATGCTCCCTTTTGGATCTGCACGGACTCATCTTTATATTGTTTTAATGCTTCCCGACTCCATTTCTCCATGAGTATTCCAATTGGATAAGAAATGCAAAATCTGTCTATTCATTCCTCACTGGTCTCCCTTATACACACACACACACACACACACACGCACACACACACACGCACACACACACGCACATACGTGTGCCTGTTGGTATTCCAGCCCCTACTCTATAGCTGCTTTTTGGAGAGAGCCATAAGAATAAAGTGGTAAATATTCTTTAGCCTCTTCTTCCCCCCCACCCCAATCCTACTTATCCTCTAAGAGAAACTATCTAAAGGGCCTAAACCAGCAATCAGAGCCACCACAACCCCAGGAGATTTCGAGGTGCAAATTAAGCCTTGGACTGGCTGTTCAGAGCGCTGACAAGTGAGGGCTGACAGTTTGCTTCTCCTACTACAGGTTCTGTCAAGAGCTTGTGAATGTCCCAGAAAAACTAGGGCTCTGGCAGATGAGGAGTAGATCTGTTTGTCATGTAGGGTCAATGTCAGGCGGCAGCAACTGAGGTCAACATGACCTGATAGAGGAGGAAAGAAAGGTGCAAATTGCCTGAGAGGGACATAGGGCAGAGGCTGGAAGTGGAAACTAAACAACTTTCCATTGGCCTTTTCTCTCTATCTATAAATTCAGGACCTCTGTTTCTGTGCTCCATATATTTCTCCAGTTATTCAACCTTTCATTCATCTTTTCCTTTGGTGTTTATTTAATGAGCATTTCTGCCAGGTGTTGTACTAGATGCTGAGGCCGAAAAACAAAATTAATGGATGAGGCATAAGGAAGGTGTTCCAGTTGGGTGGAGAGACAGATATGAAGACCAAAAAAAGTATAATTTGTCGACCATAGATAAGAGTTCTGGCGGAAATGCATTCGAATATGCTTTGAGAAACAGCAGAGCAAACCAAGTATCTGTCTGGTTGAGACGAGGGAGGAGAGGCATGGATCAGAGGAGATCGGCTCCAAGGAGGAAACTTGGGATCTGGATCTTGGACAGCCACCTGTCAGAGTGACAGGAGAGCTAGGCTTCTGATGCAGGCTAGCAGGAGCAAATGCATGGAAGTGGAAAATGCAGAAAGACAAACGATTTCTAGTGACTAGTAGAAATGCGCCATCCATGCAACTAGTGATAGAGGATAAGACTTGAGAAGGACGTTTCGAACCCGATTAGGTCTTCTGGGATCTAGTATCTATGACAGATACTGGAGCCCCAGAGGGGGATGGGAGTGGGGTTCAGCAAAGGCATTGGAGATCATGCTATTTTAGAAGGTGCAAGTGACGGCTAGGGGGGTGGGAGGGGGGAAGGAAGGACTGATATGGGACACTTCAGAGGATGAGGCCAATCATGGGAATTAGGATTGTCCAGGTGAGACCAGGAAGGCTGTAACTTCATCCACTCTACCACCCCTACCTGTCAGAAAACAATCCCGAATATCCTCTCAGAGTTTGTATGCCCAGAACCTGATTTTTTTCCAAAAAGTTACCTTTAAAATAAAATTGCCATCTAATAGTTTAAGAAGTTCCCTGCTACATCTGCCTTCAGCAAGTGAGGATGGATTTCAACCTAAAAATAGATCCTGGCTGATGGTCAAGAGCGGACTTTTGATCCTGGCTTGATGGATGCCTCCGGGATAGCTTCTGAGTGGGACACACTGCTTGTACTATTGACCTCCTGGATCTTCCCCTTAATCCAGGGAGAAAATTAGTTCCTGCCTTTGAAGAGTGAGATCTGCCCCTCTGGAGCTACAGGGCTGCTGCTAAACAAGGACAGGCCTGGTCTTTCTCCTGAAGTCTGAGTCCCAGAGTGGCCGCTTCCTCAGTTTAAGGGCTCCAGTGATGCTTACATTCCTGAAATCTGTTGCTCCCCACACCAGGTGCCAACCCCCGGCACTCCTTTTTCATGGCTCCAGTGTTCACTGCTCACATTCTTCCATTCCTGGGGAAAGTAGCTGCTGGGTCAAGTACCTGCTGTTATCAGGGCAGATAAAGAAAGAAAGAAGAAAGCAATAGCCAATTGACCATTGCTATCTCAAATCCCTCCTGCTCAAATGAGTCTGAGGATTAACACTGGACAGCTCCAAAATGATATCCTAGGAACCAATGTCCCCCTCCCACTTCCCTCCGCATGGGCAGCCACCTTCTAACCTGGCAGAGTAATCCGCAAAGCTCATTTGGTGATCCAGCTCATCTCGGTCCCTTTAATAGTCTTAAAGGGACAAACTGATTCCCCAGGGTTGGTAATTTATGATCCTGATAGCCTCCATTCGCTGGGAAGAAAAGAAGAGAGGCTCCAGCTAAAGTTTCCCTTCTGCCAAGATCTTTGGCTAGAATTTCTGCCTCCCGCTCTGTGCCCCACCCCACTCCTATCTACCCTTCTCCTAAACAGTGAAACAGAAAAAAAATAAAGGGATTGTGGGTGCTCACAGAGTGCTAGGTACTGTTATAAGAGGGAAGTTGTGATTGTTTCAGCTTCTGAAGTACTTGGGGGTGCTTATACTGTTTTTAGTATGTTGTCACTTGCTCTGCTGAAAGGGTAGGAGGATGCCAGGTCACAGCATTTTGCTACTTTGCATGTTGCAGAAGCTAGCTTTTGTGAGAAAAAAAAAAAAACCACTGTAATTATATCAGGTTTGTGAAATGCTCCTCAGCTGAAGACCCTGTCCCTATTCCCACACTGAATGCCTGACCTGTACAATGTCCTAGCTCAGTAAAACTATGAGTTCAGACTAGCCTGATTTTAGGATTTTGTAACATCAGAAAGGTAGTTAAAAATACTCTTTTACGTAAGTTGTCATTAATATGAATAACCTGGGTTTTTATGGTTGTTGTTGTTGCTCATTTGATTATAATTATGAAGACAAAGATGCAGAATGAATCAGAGAGCCTTTCCTTAACTCCCAGTGAGCTTAGATAATCTAAGTGTTAAACACAAACAACTTATTTGAAAAGCCCCTGGTGATACTGAAGATAGGACACAGACGATCTTCTAAATGGGCGCAGATCCAGGGGTCAGGAAGTAGATACGGGACAGCAGTCACAAAGAGTCTTCATCAGAAAGCTCAGACTAAAGCCAGAGGAGAATGTACAGCAGGTAAACGGAATACCTTCAACCCTTCGTTTCAAGGCAGCAACTCTGGAAAAAATCTCAAAGGATAAGGGTGAATCCGAATGCTCCTATCTCATCAACCATTTCCATATTCTTCCAGACTCTGACAGACTTTGAGACACTAAACACCACAGAATCTCCTGCAAGTGAGAGAGAGAGAGAGAGAGCCCCTTCGAGACCCTCAAGATCTGCCTTTATATACCTTTAAGGGATTCTTGAAGGTAAAACAGACACAGACTCATCTAAAAATCTGGGACGAAAAACTACAATGTCTGTCTGTCTCTCTCTCTAAAAAAAAAGTCTTGCCTATTCAGCATCTTTGCTTGGAAATCCAAGAGGCTCATGAATCCCCCCCCCTCAAAAAAAAGCCTCAAGTAAAGCTATAGCAATGATACCTACCAGAGATTAAATCTATCTGTGCATTCAGTAATGGTATACTGGATATCTACAAGTCTAATCCAATACTAGATAATACAACAAAATATAAACAAAAATAGGTACCTTTCCAGAAAATTACAGTAAGGCTTAGAAGTGTTAAGAGAGTTCCTGGCTGAATCTAAACCAAAATTGCTTCTTGGTTCACTGGCTGGCTCATGAGGGAATGGCCACCTCCCTAGAGGAAAAAAATGCTTCCATTCACAGTATTAGCAATTCAGAGAGGAGTAGGCTTTTTGAAAGCCTGGGGTCAGTTTGAGAAAGAACATTCCGAAAGCTACAGTGCAGTGGAAGACAATCTACACTGGCAGAAGGAAGAGCAGGCTAGCGTGATGAGGCTGAATTTAGCAGCATCATGGTGCAAAGGTTGGAGGCGTGAACTGGCTCACAGTAGCTTGTGGAAATTTACCTGCTTACCTCGGCTTCCTGGGAATATACATGTATTTCTAAAAAGCTAGTACATGGACATTGACAAATCCTAGAGACACAAGAACACCACTGTGGGGACCCTCCAAGGGTAGAACATAGGGAAGAAGGAATTCTTTACCTTTCAGGAAGTAAGTGGAAACAGATGGAGCTACAGAATTAAAAGGACCTTCAGCTACCACCTCAGAGGAGTCCCAGTGGGCAGAAAATAGCATGAGTGAATACTGCCAATCTAATGTAGACCAACTGTATGCAGCCCCAGGAGGAAATGTCTGTGCTTGAAGAAGATGATACATTAACTTAATGGTCTGCAGCCCATGAAGAATGACAAGACTGTGGCTCGAGATGCTTTAGAACAATGGTATAGGAAGGGTGACAGCTGGGAAATGGCCAAGCAATGATAGTCCTTGCAAAACTCTTAAAGCTATGGACGGGACAAGAGGACAGTGGCCAGAGCAGTTGTGCATGATTGGTATACATGCTCAGAGTTCCGCTGTGGCAAGAGAGATGGAACTTTCCATGCAGAGGCCATGGAGCTGGATATACATATTACTGAGTATACATACATACTATATATATACATGTTACGCAAGCATTTAGATGACACATGTACAAAATCATGAGAAATGTACGAAAATCTCCAACACATTTCTATGATATGACATTGGCCAGGCCGAACAACCACCAGCCCAAGGACTAGAGCAAGGTGACAGAGGCCCTTTCCTCAGCCAGGTGTGAAACCTGAATCACATGAAGGTCTGAGGAGATTCCAAAGAAGAGGCCAGCACAGTCAGAAAGGAAGGTGGGGATGCCAGTTTTCCTAGAGATGCAGAAAGGAAGGTGGGGATGCCAGTTTTCCTAGAGATGCAGAATAGCAGCTATTTATTAACCACCAAAGAGGTCTTTTGTCATTTTAACAACCTACAGAACCACAGTACAGTATTAACCTAAGAAAGTTAAACAAGGATTCAGAGCCCTACTTGAGAAAATGTCACTTAAAAGGCATCACCAATGTCAGCAGAGATCAGCAGGAAAAGATGTCCCCCATAGGCTGAAGAAAAAGGCAAAGGCAGGTAGTACAGAAAACTAGGACTCTCAGAAATCAGAGACCTGTTCCACTAACCCTAGGACTAAATTATGTACTTCAAATATGGGAAGATAGGTAGGTAAAGAGCCCCATGGCGTAGCAGGTATGCTCAGATCTGGATGCCTGGGAGGGGCAAGCCAAGAAGTATAACTTTAAAGCCATGTTATGGAGGAAGGAAACACTGCCTGAGAGCGTGGGAAGAATGACTGAGAGGAGGAAGGCTTGATTCCTGGGGAGCATATCTCCTGAGCAGGTGTTTGGCTAGAGATCTGAATGTTATTATTGTCACATAGCCAAAAGGAAAATGTCAGCAGCAACATTTAATAGCTTTGGTAGGAATATGTGGAATCTACGCAGAAAGAGAAATAGCAGAGATCTGAGCCATCCAAGAGACTGCCACCTGCCATTATGCAGAAAAAGGGAAAGAAGGGAATAAAATAACAAGGCATGTCTTCTACTTGTAGAATAGACGGCCATCACTGGGCTTATAAAGAGCTTTAAAAATGTACATGGAGTACAATGTCCAGATTCCCACAGAACCCGCTGCTGCCACATGACTGCTGGGCAGATGATAAACAATCATTTTGGTGCTGGAGCTAAGCAGGAAGTGGCAAGGCATACCTAAGGCCCCAGAATTTACCTCCTCTTCTCTGCAGACTAGAAGAGAAAGAGAATATGTAAATAGTACTGCATATACAATGTGGATAGTGTGGGGGGGGGGCGGTGTTGAGAGGGTGAAGAGGAAGCCTGTCCATTGTCAGACCTGTAAATCTGGGCAACTAGTTATCACTAATGTCTTTCTTCCTGAAGGCTGCTCTAAGTATTCCAACATTTGGTGACATCCTCTATGCTGAGTAGTTAGCATCTGCATCCTAACACTAACCAAGACTGTCTTGCATTATTCCCGATTCTGTCTACTGTGTTCATTTCCTTTCTCTATTAGATCCTAAATTCTGCAGTGGCACTGGCTATGATTTGAATTATTTTGCTGTTACTGTGGTTCTTGTTTTTTTACTGCACATATTTAATCATTGAAATTATCCTTATCCAACAAGCATTTTTGCATCATTCTGTGATCATCCTATGCCC
Source organism: Dipodomys ordii (assembly GCF_000151885.1). Classification (NCBI taxonomy): domain Eukaryota; kingdom Metazoa; phylum Chordata; class Mammalia; order Rodentia; family Heteromyidae; genus Dipodomys; species Dipodomys ordii. The sequence goes on from NW_012267251.1 coordinate 13,908,853, forward strand.
CAGGTGCTGAATCGAAACAAGGAAGCTGGGCCCCTCTGCTTTTTTTCATCTGCTTTCCATTAATTCTGTGCCCTCCTCCCAGCCTCCCTCAGATGTGCACGTGTATAGTATATACCATATGTGAGGGAAAGAATATAGTCATCTAAAAATGATAAGACAAATTAAGAAGAGGTCCTCTGTTTCAAGGGTAGTGATGGGAGGGAATGAGAGAGAAAGAGGGAACAGCTGATACTAAGCAAAAGGAAAGAAATGTACATATCACCCAATTGGTGTTATAGTTTTATTAAAGTTCATACAGTTCATAAGCTTTGTAGATTAAGATCATAGTGATTATCCTTGTGAAGGTTAAGATGTTAAAATGACTTTAGCTAAGTATAACTATGCCACCGTATTGTGAAATTTATGTAGTCACTTAATCTAAATAAAGAAATATTTGAAGAGAGAAAAAACAAGGAGGAAATAAAGACTCACGCTCACTCACTACTCAGTGTCTGCATTTATGTGCTAACACTGGACATTGAAACATATAGGATACCAAGAAATCCAATGGAGCTTTCTAGATCTTTCCGTCTCTCACAGCTGGGGATCAAACCCAGGGTCTCATGCATGCTAGGCAAGTAACTCTACCACTGAGCTACATCTACAACACCTGAAATCCTATAGCTTAAGTAGCCAACACAAGAAATGTTCCTAGGAGGGAGGCCATAGTACCTGAAACCATCACATCACCAAGGGGGAAAGCCTCCAGGATTCCTTCATTAGGATATATTGCCCACTAGGTCAACTCAAAACCATTTTGTTTTACATCTCTGGCTTCCTCTGGCCTAGCAGAAGTCCCCAGAGAAATTCAGGAAAATAGTGCATCTATAAACCAAGAGCAAGATATTATATGTTAAAAAAGAAATAATAAGCAACTATTCAAAATTGAAGGACTAGAAAGTCTCAAAAAATGTAAAACTCGTCATCCTTTATATCTGGCATTTTGGTCACTAAAATTCTCTCTATTTTCTTTTTACTTTGTTAACTTCTCTCCATTCTCGCTAGCTGTAAATGGTTATTTCATTTATATCTGAATAATAGGGGCTTATGAACCCTGAGAGTGAATAAATGAGTCGACAAATTTTTTAAAAATGTAAAACTAAGAAAAAAAATCCAAAGGAGTTGGAAAAAATAAGAGGTATAGCCATTCAGGCCATACATTACAGCACTGAGCAAGAAGAATTTCAGACATTAAATGAAAACAAGAAAGGCCCACACCTTGGCAGACATTTCTGAAATTTTACAATACTGAGATGAAAAGAGAAGACAGTCTTCCCAAAAGAACGGGGAAGCAAAATAAAATAGGTCCTTAATAAAGCAACAGGAATTAGAACAGCATCATACCTCTCAGCAGCAGCAATGAGTGCGAGAAGACCTTGGCTGCACTCTGCATTATCCATTTTGTTTTTTTTCACACCATCCCATGAGATAGCTACCCATATTCTGGTGTTTTCTTTCGTGTGGGGGTCCTCTACAAGTGCAATGCATCTGAATTCTCCTTCTCCCTTTTCTGGGAGAAGTAGTGACCTAATCTGATTTGTGAGTTGAAAAAACAAATTAAACACATGTGATCCAGCTCCTTCTTCTGTTTCCCTTTTCCTGGGAACAAGTTTCCCTTAGGGAACACCCTTGTTGCTCAGCCCCTGCAGTGGATGAATCAGCCAGCTGTCTCTCATCTATGTCTGCTCAGTGCTGGGGTTTAACATGTGGAAAAGCCCCCTTGCTTTCCGATACATGACTTTTCATCTCCTGGAAGCCACCATCGATTAAAAGTGACTTCATTATTTTATGCCCCACAAAGAAAGAAAAACGCTGACAATTAAGCAATGTATTCCTTTCTCTCATTTTTCAGTTTTTTCATGCTTACTCAATAAGATTGTTTCTTTTAAACATACATATGTATGACTTACCACTCTCAAATATATATAAAAAGAGAAATGAATTGGCTAATATATGACTGAAGCATTTACATTCAGAGCCTGGCTGTTATGAATTACATTTTGGCTCGGTGTTATATTTCTCTATGATTTACAACAAAACATTTTCCTCTTTGACATCAGGAGATAACTTTGAACTCATATTGCTCTGGAATTCCCACCCCCTCCCTCCAGCTTCACGCATCCATTGTGTTAGTGCTTTATCTTTTAGAAATTGTCAAAGGAAGGGTTTCAGACAACAACCAGGACTTATATTCCTTCCTTAAATGGTCCTTAATAGTTTATTGACAGAAACATCAAGAGATGTGCAGTGACCTGGGCTTGATACCAAGAATAACCCAAGTTCATATGTGTGTGGGCACTAACAACTGTATCATGACTGTCACCTGGCCACCGGCACTTGTAAGATGTCATTGATTGTGAAATGCACCCTCAATTCAAAGACAGTAAATGTGAACAGAAATTACAACTTAGAATCGATAAAACACAGTGGTCATTTTCTTTACTATCATCAGTACCAGGGATGTTCTGTCTTTTCTCTGCGTTAATATTTTGTTGCATTTTCGATTTGTTCAATAGTTGGGTGAGACAGAGAGCCACCACTTATTGGGTCCTTTCATCTCCCAATAGTTAGTCTAATTATTATGCCTGTTTTGCAAGCTAGGAGATGTGGCTCTTGCAATGTTAAATGACTTGTCAAAGGATGCATAACTCAGGGGAAGAATGAGCCTGAATCCTGGTCTATTCTATTCCAGCACTCACCACCAAACTCTTGGTAAACTACCTGGTAGAAAAACTAGTCTTAAAGTAGGAATTAACTTTTGAGAAAGATCAAGATGTACAATCAGCTTTCTAGAAACTTCAAGGGATTTCCTGGCAGCTAGAAGCAAGAGGTAAAGGGTAAATGTGAAGAGACCAAAAGGAAGCATTACCCTCCACAAGGATGACAGGCAATGTCGCGACAGCATTTCTCGGCCCCTTAGCTTACACACGAGGCTCTGGGGAAGCCTTCCTTGCTCCTGAGCTCTGGAGAACAGACTCTGCTACCTGCTCACATGGTAATTTCCACTCCACTTTTAGACCTTATTGTACCTTACTAAAATTACTGATTTAACACTCTCTACCACCAATCAGCTCTGAGACTAGAAAACTCAATGTATCTAGACATTATTATTACTACTACTATTATTTGCTAGTCCTAGGGCTTGAACTCAGGGCCTGGGTGCTCTCCCTGAGCCTCTTCATGCTCAAGGCTAGCGCTCTACCACTTGAGTGACACCACTACTTCTGGCTTTTTCTGAGTAGTTTATTGGAGATCAAAGTTTCACAGACTTTCCTGCCCAGGCTGACTTCAAATGACAATCCCTAGATCTCAGCCTTCTGAGTAGCTAGGATTACAGGTGAGAGCCATGGACACCCAGCTTTTATTCTTGTATGTGTATTTTGGGGCTTGAATTCAGGGCCTAGGCTCTCTCCCTTAGCTTTTTCACTCAAGGCTAGTACTCAACCACTTGAGCCACAGCTCCATGTATGGCTTTTTGTTAGTACGTGAGATAAGAATCTCACGTACACTCCTGCCCAGGCTGTCTTCAAACCATGATTCTCAGATCTCAGCTTCCTGAGTAGCTGGAATTATAGGTGTGAGCCACAAACACCCAGCATTCTAGACATCATTTTATCCCCAGAACTGAGCAGAGAGCCATAGAGCATGCAACCAAAATTAGTTAACATATAAACAAATACAAACATATACACAAATACAAAACTCATCAAAAAATGAGGTATTGGTTAGATATAAGCAGTGTTGTATTTTTTGAGAGATGTCTATGACTGTAGGGCTAAGAATGGGTTGAATAGAATTGAATAGAGGTCGAGTGACAGGAATCTGCCATAGAAGTCTGGACAGGAAAGTCTGAACTAAGAAGGAGGCATTGGTAAGAACTCTAGCATTTAAGTAACACACAGTTAATTCAAGAGAGACCTAGATGGAAGAGAAGTAAAGCTGAAAGTTGGAGGAAATAAAGGAGGCCAGGAGAAGCTGCTCCCAAAATATGAAGAACAGAATTGCAGACAGAAAATAAGGTGAACTGACATTTTAACAGGAAAAGAGGAGGATGTGCTCAAGTTCAAATTCAGACAAGATTAGAAGGAAGTGCTCACAAATGTGGCAATTGAAAATAAGGGCCATTTGTGACCTTTAGAATACAGCCTGCCTGAACTGAACACAAAAGCCAAATTATGGGTGAAGTCAGAGCTGAGAACTGAGAGCATGAGAGACAACATTTAAAGAAGCTTAATTTTCTAGGTAGGGAGTATACAATGCAGAGTCATTGCTTTGTGCTAGAATACAATTGAGACTGTAAACAAACTGAGGATTTGAAGGCAGGGGATAGATACATTTAACCTAGTAAAGTGTCCCAGGGCCTGGGAAGGTTTGAGTACTGCTACTAAGAGAATCGACTTGAATGACAAAGGACAAATAAGGCTTTAAGTGTTGGTTTCATAGGAACAAAGGTAGAGAAGTCATGTTCTCTAATCGAGGGAAGTCAGGATGGATGGAAAGAGAAAAGCAAAAGAAACAATGGAGGAGGTGGACAAGAGGAGTACTGATAAAGGAGGAAGATGACCAGCACCGCTCTCATCTATTATGTAGATCACTCCGACAAGTGCAAATGAAGAGATGCCATAACAACCAGAGATACTTCCCTGGCAGTGCTTTCTAACAGCTGAACAAAGAAATTCTCCTCATGGAAAGATGACAAAGAATACATATGAATTCCCGTTACCCAACAACCTTTTCCCAAGGATACTTTCCTAGCCCTCAATCTAGCCAAGGCCAATGGAGGAGTCCAATGTTGTGTTACTTTTCCCATACCCAGGAGTTTGATAACAGAAGGTAGAATCTACCAGTGCAAGACCCTGGTTGATTTATTTAGAGAGACTCAATGAGAACATCCCAGTTTGATATGTATAGGCTCTATCAGCATCCCCAAATCAATACTCATATACCACCCACAGTCTATACATAAAGCCTGAACATTGAAGGATTTCTCATCTCAAACACACACACACACACACACACACACACACACAGAGTTTGTGATCCCCAGTACATGTTTGCAAGCCATTTGATGTTCCCTTGGAGCAGATTGCTGTCAAGAGGAACCTTCTCCAGGTAGAGAGTTTCCCTTTGTTCCATATTTGGCAATCTTTCCTAACATTCTCTGGCATATGTCACTGTACCCTTAATATTGTGAACCTTTCCCCTACAACCCTTTCCTGGGTTAATGGAGCCCTTGTCAGCAGCAAATCGTTCTTCAGGTCTGTCTTACTTCTCTTCTTCCTGGGATTTGTTCCATGGGTGCAATTGGCTACATTCAGCTCTCCTCTGTCCATAAAACCATTGATCATGCAAGCAGAGATGGATCTCCAGTGAACCAGAACAGGCTGATGGCTTCAGAAAGACATTAAGATATGCATATTTGATTTTAGTATCCTTTGCAGGTAGGGCAGCCAAGGCTGTGTCTTTCAGTAACAGCTTCCTTGCCAAAAATAGTCAATAGTTCAACATGGTACTATATAGGCTCCATTTGCTAAAGAACCAACATCCACTTCTAGGAGAAACCAAGTTCAAAACCTTCCCTTCCTTTGGCTCTTTTCTTTGCATGATGGATGAAGTCTGTGCTTCTGTTGCAGAACTCAATTAAAACAGTTCCTATACTGTACATTGCTGCTGGAATCACTTTCGAATGCCCCTACCCTATAAAAATATCATATTAGAATATTAATGTGAAACCTGCTCACTTTATTACCTCAGTCCCTTCACAGTTCATTGATTAACCAGATGTGAGCCCACATCCTGTCTATTGTGTGTATGTTATGCTTCAGCGTGGAGGATGCATTATCAGTCTCATCCCAAGTTCCTTGGTGAGGTTTTTCCTATCAATTGTTTCCTTATGGTTTGTAGCATATGGACAGTTTATTCTCTCATCAATCCTCAATGGGCCATTCCTGTCCTTGATAATAATAACAGCATTAATGGATGTGTTCCCATTTCAGGGTATACCATTATCTCAAGCTAATTTAATTAAGTAACACTGCAGCATTGTAGCCCTCTTCCTACCGTTCATCATACTGTTCTCCCACACCCCGAAACAATGTGTCCCTGGGCTGATGAGACTCATTTTTCTCCTCTAAGAGGCAGGGAGGGTCATTGAGTTCAGGGAGACTAGACCTGGTTAATGGGGAGTTGGGTCACAAGGGGGACACAGAAAAAGATGGTGAAAAGAAACAAAAGTTCTTTCTTGCCAAGAGTTCTGAGATACTATAAAATGGATATATATATATGGGCCTTGGCTCTGATCACAACTCTACCACCTACAAACTTTTTGATCCTAGAAAATTTTAGTTCTTTGGGTTCTGATGTCCTCATCAAAACTACAAAAGGGACACAAGAATGGACTCTTTAGACAGCTTTTTCAAAGAATTAATAAACACCAGGCTCCTGTGATCCATGCCTATAATCTAGCTACTCAGGAGGCAGAGATCCAGAGGATCATGGTTCAAAGCCAGTCAGAAAAATGAAAGTCCATCGGACTCTCTCTCCAAAGTAACCTGCCAGAAACTGCTAGAAGCATGATTCAAATGGTAGAATGCAAGGCAAGTAAACAAGCCAAGCAAGTGTGAGGCCTTGAGTTCAAACTTTGGTGCTAGCAAATAATTTAAATAAAACAATGCTCAATAGGAAATGTACTCATTACCTTGCTCATGTAACTGTAACCCCTCTGTATGACATTTTTACAATAAAAAACCTACAAAATAAAAGAATCAATACAAGGATGCAAGTAGAATTCTTAACACACAGTAGGTACTTCATTAATGTTAGATCTCTTTGGCAACTTCCTGTCTCTCAACAGGAACTGGTGAGTTTCCACTATGGATGATGTGAACATGCATTGCGGACACGTGTGCATGCTATTCTTCACAAGAGGTGTGTTTCTAAATAAAGGCATAAAGTAGTTTGGAAAGCTGAGCCATAGTTGAAATGTGGTGGAGGTATACTGTTGAATGCTCTGTGTTGCATTCTTCTTTTGAAGCAAAATTGCCATAAAGGACTAGATGGCTTGCTATACAGGAGAATTTCTAGGGCTTTCAGCAACCACAAATTCAGCCAAACACAGATCAAAAATATTGAGAAAAAGTGTCCCACGTGTACTGAACATACACAGATGTGTTTGTCATTATTTCCTAAATAATTCCTTACAACTATTTATATGGCATTTAAATTTAGTGAGCATTCTATCTAACCCAGAGGTGAGTTATAGTATTCAGGAGAAGTTACATAAGTTATAGGCAGGCACTGGGCCATTTCATGCAGGATACTGGCGCATGCAAAGATTTGGCATAGTGGGGAAGAAGGTCTTGCAACTCAGTGAGATGCTAAGACATGACAGAAGTAATAAGGTCACTAAACACTGAGAACTTACTATGTAGAGTGAGCTGCTGTCTTGCATATATTCCTCTCATCCTCTGTGCAACAGAAACTATTTTATCTCCATCTTGCAGATGAGGAAACCAAGCGGGACATAGAAATGTCACACAGTACTTTCAAGGTCATACAATGAGTTTAAGCCAAAATTTAAGCCCAGGCTGTCTAGCTCACCCAAATCACTTCAGAGAGAGGTTCATTAGTGGTCTGCCAAACTGAAATGCTTGAAAACCCTGCTTCTCCAGTGCAAGACTTCTGAAGAACCTCAGAGGTACGCTGCATTCTTCTAAAGAGCCTCAATGATATCTTCAGTCCGGGGCTCCTAAGCACTTAAACTATATTTACAAAGTTGACTTTCAATCTGAATTTGTCACTAAGACCACAGCTAAAATGTTCTGCTACCTAGCTGCCCGTCCTGTAGTGACAAAAATGAATGGTATTCTAGAGCTTTACTTAAAATTTCTCATGGTTCAGAAGACCTGCGATCTCACCTCCTCTTAACATGAATTTTCACTTGGTTAGGTCCCTGGTTGTGCAGAGACTACCATGATGCAGACAGGAGAAGGTACAAATGGCATCTCATCAATTTAATCAACTGAGATTGAAGAAAGGAGAAAATTGGAGTCCTGATTACTGATGATCTAATGGGCACCAAACCTCCTACTGGCCATTTTCTACAGAGCCAAGCAAGAGAGGTGTCAAATGTGCAAAAATCTACAGAGCTTTGCTCACTCATGGTTATGCAAGTGCCAGCCCTGATTCTGTATAATCACTGACTTAACCAGAACAGACAGCAGGTCTGGATTAACAGCTCAACACATTTTTACCCCATCTGAAAACAGAGATAAGAACTCAGCTCCAAAGCTAATCTGTAATTATCAGTCTTGTTCTGAGAAAGTCTGCTTCTCAGGAACATGCCTATGTTATTGTAGCTTTAACTCAGAAAGAATTTAGAGAATGTGGCATGGTGCTATTCAGGAACCATATGTAGAAGGCACACAGTACAAGTTTGACCCCAGAAAAATTGTGGGACCCTTACCAGAACAAACAAACTGAAACAAAAGGGACTGGGGGTGCAGCTCAAGGGGTACAGTGCCTCATGCTTGACACCCTGAGTTCAAACATCAGGGTTGTCAGTTCTTTTTCTCAGAGATGACCTCTAGCCTCATAAAGATAAAGGGGCAAAGGAGTAAGCAAGGGAGAAGAGATGGAAGAAAGGAGACCGGGCTATGAAACTCTTGAGATGTTGAGGTTCTGGTTAGGATGGCAATCCTGAAAATGTGTCATTATTAGATTATTCATATCTGGGCACTCTTTCCATGCATGTGAATTGCGACACACTACATCTCTTGATGGTAATTAAACTCATGGTACCATGTAAATATCGTGAAATACTCATTATCCAAATAATTACCATCACCAACATATTGTGGTTATCATATTCATCTTTTTTTATCAGCCTTCAATTTGGGATGTTAAAGAAAAACCCTCAATACTTCCACACCAGGAATATGAGCCAGATCTGCTTATTTCCCCAACATTGAATAGGACTCAGCTCCTATATTACCCCATATGCACAAAGTTGCAGCCAAGGAGGCCCCACAGAAGCTTGTGTTGTGATATGATCAGAGTCCAGTTGTTATTGCTACCACTGTCGCAAACAAATCGAGGAGGCCCTTGGGTAGAACGACAGATGGAGAGATGCCAGAATACCTGCAGCTGTGGGCTTGGACCCGTAAGCATTGTACTCTACCAGTGACACAAAGAAGAAAAGCAGGGAAATTTATGATTCATGAATGAGATTCGGGCCAGCAAAAGATACACAAATTCTTCCTGATGTCTTCTCGGGGACTAAATGTACTGGTCTGTTTTCTGTGTGTGTGTGTGTGTGTGTGTGTGTGTGTGTGTGTAACAAAATAACCAAAGATGGTTACCTGATACCAGCAGGTGGGCCATAAACCTCACAGTTTTGGAGACTGGAAGTCCAAGATTGGGCAGCCCTATCAGTGGACCTCAAATGAGGGTCTAGCGGTGGGTGACATCACATGACGAGACAGGAAGCCAAAGGGATTCAGGCTTATTCTCCTTATAAGGATATATTCTGGGGAAAATAACTTACTCCTCAAGAACAAGATCATTTCCTTTCAGGGCTGTTCCCTATGACCTATTTACCTTAATCTAGGCCCCTTCTCCTAGTTCATACTATCAATGCCCTAAGGGAACTTCCAGCATATGTGCTCTTGAGAACACATGCAAACCATATCAAACTGTGTGGACAGCAAACAGTAATGTCTTTTCTGAAGGTTTGCCAGATACCAGCAGTCAGCTGTACTTGCTACAAAGCAGTGGCCAGTCCAGCCATGATTTTCTTTGTATTTCTTCCTCCTCCTCCACAGTTTCACTTCCCTGTCACCCTCATAGCCATTTCCCTTGAATTATACTCCCCAATCTAAGTGTCCAAGGGACTAGGAAGCCAGGTTAAGAAAAATAGTTTTATTTTTTTAATGGATACAATATCAATAAACCAACTTTGTTCTGGTCTGTTTTAGTGGTGGAAACAGACTGGTATTCCCTGGAACAAACATAGCTTATGACTCATATTCATCGAGTTTCCATTTCACCTGGTCTCTCCATGGCGATGGTATTATATTCGGGTCTCCAGTTTCAAGGCAAAGGATGGCTGATAGGGTCATCTTAAGACATGTTAAGGGATGGAGATCTGGGGACAATTCAACTGGCAGGAGGCTGTTTGGCACTATGTATATGAGAGGCTATATATTAAAGGGGTAAGGGCAGCCTGTCTTATGAATGAAAAGACCTAAGTTCAAGATCCAGAACTGCTAAGGTTTGACCATATGGCCTTGGTTTTTCTCTGCCTCCAGCCTCCCTGATTGAAAGTGGCAGAAGCTGGGGGAAGAAAAATAGTGTTGTATAGTGTATAGAACTTGTAAGGTAGGAATAAAGCTTAAGTAAGATACTGCCTTGGTTACACTTATGTAGTATCTTCATTCATACCAACCCTGCTCCTTCACTGTTATTATTGGACTACCCATGCAATTCCCTCCCTCGTGATATGGCTTTAAGAAATCAGGAAAAGAAGGTAAATATGCTTGTTTTGTGAATGTGGTTGTGTCTTGCTGGTTGGCAGTAGCCAGATAAGGAAGGAAAAAGAAAGAGAAGAAGGGGAAGAAAAGATCACAATGCCCCAGGCTCATCCAGATGACCCTTTCTGATTCCACTGGCCCAGGTTGGCTATTTTTCTGCCTGGCCAGAAGGAGTGGAAATTGAACTGTGATCTGGAAAGCTATCTGTTCTGACCATTAGTCAAACACCAGGAGCCAGTTAGACCTAATTGTCTCTGAAACATCTGAAAACCAAACACATTTTTGGAGGTCAGGCTACAGAGCTGAAAGGAAGGCGAAAATACCTGGGATGAAAATAAAGGTAGAACAGGTTCATATACTTGATCTGAAAATTAGCTTTAGGGGTCTCCTTATGTTGGTTTCTTAATGGTGTGAAACATAATAAGGGCTCGGACCATAATAAAGATGAATTACTATTTTTTTTTGCCTGAAACTAATAAAACTTTAGTAAACATCCCGGGTTTATCACTTAATGTATCCCTAGCTCATGGAAACAGAGAGAGGGAGGAGGGAGAGAGAGAGAGAAAGAGAGAGAGAGAGAGAGACCTCCCCTTAGCCCAACCCCCATTTTTAATATTCCAAGCTATTAGATTTCAATAACCCACACTCCAGCAATGTGTATCTCATTTCCCTGGACAGACCAAATAGGCAATAACAGCCTCTCGGTTAGAACACTAATGTTGTAATTTAGAACTTCTGTCAAGATGAAAGATCTTTGCTGGGATCCTCAGAGGGCCCACAGCAACACTTCAACCCAGGCCCGGATAATGAAGTTTTCATTATTAAATAAAGATATTTTAGGAATGTCATAAACCATAAATCTACTCTCTTCTATCGCCCTGCCACCTTATTGTGTTTATTTCTAGCAAAGGTCCATCCTCTCTGAGTTGCCTCTATCTCCTCCAAACTTTTCATTTTTTGCCTATCAACCCCCAGAATCCCAGAAGGATGCACTTAAGTTGCCATGGTAACAGAAGAGTGCATCTCCATCCACATTGAGACTCACAGGCTATAAAAGGTGTGTCTGGGATGAGTCCCTGTTCACCCTCTCTTCCTCCCCATCCTGTCCTGTCAACCAGCTGAGAGACTCCAGGCAGCTTTATTTCACCTCATGGAAATGAATGCTAGCATGTGCCATCTAGCCTGGCTATTCTTAAAAATTACAGCACAATCAATTTTTAATGTGAATTTAGTGCTAGTTGGAAGCATCAGACTCTGAGTCTCAGGGAAGTGACTCATCTGTTTATCCACTTGCCAAAATGTTAAGGGTATATTTTCCTTACACTTCTGCTATCTGGTTCACACCTAACTTTGGAGGTAAATTCAAGATGATGGCCTTACTAGGCCTGTGAAAGCCAAGAACCTCCCTTCCATAGATCCAGCCCATACCAGAAAGCCTAGAAGAAAAGGACAGACACTTCCATCTTACCAAATGCTTGACCACTATGAAAAGGCTTAGAGGAGCTCAGGTGAATCTCAGTGGACTCCACAAATAAAAGAATCAGGGCACTCAAGGGCAGAAACCTGATGAGCTATCCCCAGCCACTATTGGACCCCATCTGACAAGCCAGGTGTCTTAGATATTTGGGGAGAATTTTCTAATCTACTACACTGAAGTGAGAAATTTGAGTTTCTACATTACCAAATGTTTCTGTGCCAAGTCAGACCAATTTTCTAAAGGACATGAGGCTCACTTGTAATAATAGGTGAGATGATATTCTCAGAAGTAGAATATTAATATATCAACAATGCATTGATTTGCTTCCCACATTTTTGCCTATAGTCATGGTCCATACAAAAACCAAAGAATATTAGATTAATTGAGAATTTGTACATATCCAGCAATAAAGATGCTGAGCCTATATGACTTCTAGACATCTCTGTGTGGTTTATTCCACCACTGAAAGAGTTGAAGTTGGACCAATATAGATCTAAGATATAGCAATATAGAAGAGAGAGTAGAAGAAAGAAAGAAAGAAAGAAAGAAAGAAAGAAAGAAAGAAAAAGAAAAGAAAGAAGGAAGATAGGAAGGAAGGAAGGAGGGAAGGAAGGAAGGAAGGAAGATCACTCTGATTTCTACTGTTGAATGGGGTTCAGGAACAGTTAGTCTCAGCAAAAAGCACTCCTGAAAACATCTGAGTATTCAAATTATGAAATATTTGCATATAAATATTTATATGTACGTCTATGTATACTTATATGTATATATCTATATATTCACATATGAACACACTTTAGTTTGGGATATTTAATGAAGAAGAAGGTACAACAAACTATAGAAAACTATCAGTACTTGAATTAATAAAAAATAAATTTCCCCTCCCACACTAAATAAATGAGAGCTTTTTGTGTGATAACATTCACACCCGCCTGTAATAGGTTGCTAAGATTCCACTAATTAAAAAAAAAAAACTCATTTGAAGATAGTTAATGGTTTCTGAATTTCTACAAAACACTAGTCAGACTACATTTCTCTGAACTTCAGGGTCTGTGCTGATTACTAGTCAATTAGTTTTGATTCAATTCACTGAAGAAAAATGTCCATTTCATTAGTGTGGAGAAATAACCATTGGACACAAAATATATTTCCCAGCATTGCTATGGCAACCGGGATGACACAGCTGAGCTCAGAATGCTAATGACTTCCCTGGGACTCAGTTTTTAAGTCAGCATGTGGCCGTTAAGTTTTGTGGGGGGGAGGTGAGAGAGGGGAAGGCCATTGTAATGGGCAGGCAGACAGTCCTGGAGACTCTCAGAACCTTCTCTTCCTGCCACTCCCTCTCCCCACCCTTCTCTTATAGCAGTAGCAGCAGTTATTGCTCCCTTCCAGGTCCCCAGAGTCCTTTTCTGTTTGTGACTTGCCAAGTCCAGCTGGCAAGTGAAAAATGCAGCCCATCGTCCAGGTGGGTGTTGATCCATTGCCTATGCGGTGGAGGTGAGTGGCTATTGAGGACTTTTAAAGTCTGCATGAATCCCTTCCAGCCAACCCAGGCTGTCCATGTGGACATAAAGAGTTGAAGAACAAGTTGTGTGAGCAGTTCAGGAGATGTGACCCCCAGATCTGGAGAAGCCCGCCCCCCCTGCAGGGACCTTGTTCTCCACTCCCAGGACATGTAGGCAAAGGATGGGAAAGCAGCTTCTAGATTCCTGAAGCATAACAGTGGATTGGTTCATTAGGGGAAGGTGGCTACAGCAGAATACCATGCTACAAGAATGATAGATGGGGTCATTATTTAGGCATTAATCAGGGAAGATAACTGAATTAGACCCGAACAAAAATTGTATTTAAGAGACCAAAGTTTCCACATTAAATGGATAATTGCCTATATTTTCCTTAAAGTGTGTCAGCATAATTTTCAATAATCAATTAACGGTTAATTGCTGTATACTGTGTTCAAGGCTCCCTGCCTTCAAGGAACAATTTAGTTGGGAGATGGCATACGTCGTGCTCATGAAAGTGACTACTTATTGAATATGGACAAGGTGCCTGGCATTAGACTACGTATATATCTTATTTAATTCCTGGGATCAGACTATGTATATGTCTTATTTAATCCTCACATTAAAACCATGAGGAAGATGTGACGTCCATTTTTTTTATAGCCAAGTACTGTACACTGAAGCTCAAATAAGGGTACTTGATAAGCCAATTATTACCTGGGTTACAGCAAGCAATTGGCAAACATGGAGTCAAATGCAAGTCCTCTTCTACAACCACTTCAAACCATTTTGCACATGGCCTTTCAGATACTCACCAACAGAAAAACCAAATGGCTAGTACCTTCATGTGTTAGGGAGGCAAAAACCTGATCCATAGGGAAAAAAGCCAAGTCCTATTGCATTTAATTGATTGAACTTTCCCTTTCAAACAGCTACAAGAATGGGCAAACCAGAGTGTCCCACCTGCACCATCAACCAGATGTTTTTCACATCAGCTTTATACTCTTCCTGTGACCATAGGGAGAAACAAGGTAGTTCTGCTATGAGGCAAGGACCAACAAGGCAAGCTCCCAGCCAGTCATTATCCTTGTCATTCCCAGTGTCTCGCCCCTAGCCATATTCCCTCAGGATCCCAGGCATCTGAGTGTCTCTATTTTGAATCATCATCATGTCACCATTAAAAATATTTATTAAACTTCTGCACACACGTTGTTCTAGTCACTCCCATTTGTCCACACTCGCTTGGCATGTGTGTAATTTTCTCGCTGTATGCATTTGCTTGTCGTGATTTTTTGTCACCTTTATGTGTCATCAGGCAGAGTGTCTGGACATCCAGAGTTCTCTGGGCTCACAGAGTAAGTGTTTTTCTCTCGGCTTGATGGTAGGAATACCAGTGGATCTTGGTGACAAGGGACTTCCATTCAGGGACTGGCCCCTAATATTCTATAAATATTACAAAGGACAGAATGACCTGAGGCATGCGGTAGCTTATAATCCCGCCTCAAGCAAACGTTGCAATATAGATTGGCTTGGTTACGAGAATGGTGTGTGCAGAAATGTCCACAAAATTCTAAAGGATGTTATTAGTGCCAGGGTTCAAGACACATCCCCAAATAGGGTGCATTGATGTTTGAGAATTCAGAAGATTCAGGGAATCCTCTGAACTTCTCTTGCTGTTCTCCACTTAAGCAAACCTTAAAATAATTATCTGGCCTGTTTCTAAAAAGTAATTCATAAGACCCTCATTTCAGGAAGGTCCTTCTAGAAAAGAACTAGGAAACAGTCTTTATCTCCAGCTTACTGCCTTAGGCAGGGCAAGACCTACATTTCTGTTTCCTGTAATTGACTCCTAGATGTACCAATCGGCAACTGTCCTGGCTTTTTTCAAACAGCCTTCTCCTTCCCCTCTGTTCATTTCCTTAAAAATCCTCAGTCTGCGTGAGTGGCTTTCTCTCCTCCAGATCACAGCCAGGATACTGAGACAAGAACCTCTCAGGTTTTCTCTAATAAAGCCTTCCTATTGTTGAGGCTGCTCCTTTCTCTGCCTCTCCAATGTTGGCTCTCACTGCAAACACTTTCCTAATACTCCTTTAGGCCTAGGAGGAAGGAATGAAGACACAGAGATCTAGAGAAGATTTTGTCCACACAGGCTTTGGGTAAGATCCCTCTAGCTCATCATCATGAGATTACACTCCTTCATCATCCTTCCTGCATCTTCAAAACTCTAGAAGAATACAATGTTCTCTGTTTTAGATGGAATCTTCATTTCTGAAGATCCTATTAAACTGCTATTGAATGCATTTATGTGCTTTTCTCTTGTCAATCTTTTGTAGTTGTTGTTTCTTCATCCATCACCCTAGGGATGGATGAGCAGAAATTACTTCTCCCCTACAAAAGAAAAAAAAAGGAGGGTGGAGGGGATTCTCTGAACAGTTATGTTGAGAGGCTGGGTTAACTAAAGTTAATCAGGTTTCTTAACTGCAGGGGTTCTTGGAGCTCTTAAAATGCTAATGCACCCTGTGAGTCTCCAAGTGAGGAAAATGAAAGGGAGAAACACTATCCACTGAACCATTTTTAGCCTGAAGCATTGAGGGTCTGGTATTTTGGAAGGTCTGGAAAAAAGCAGGAACCATTCTTGGAGGCTTACATGCCCACCAACAGGAAGTCTAGAAAACAGTAGGGCCTGCTGGGATTTTCTGTAGGAAGCATTTTAAGCTTCATGAGGTAAATGTTAAGGGGGACTGGGCAATTGATATTTGAGCCTTGGAAACAGGAAGTTAAAGCTTCCCCCACCAAAAAAAAAAAAAAAAAACACAGTAAACAGCAAAATAAAACTGATTAATCTGGTTCTAACATTGACTTAGGATGGACACTCTTCATCCTGGGGAGTAAAGAGATGTGAAGTAGCTTGTACTATCTTAGTACAATTATTTGTAATTTCTAGAAAACTTCTCTGTAGCAAATGGGTTGCCTTGCAATACAGAAATGCCCCAAATCCAGACTGCAGTAGTCAACAAGAATCAATAACACCAAGGTCAAATCGTTAGAATCTGCATTTCTCTGAACTCAGGTCACATTGTTTCCTCATTTCTGTCCCCTTCCCTTCCTTGATTTTGCTCTCTCAATTAGTTCTAGCAACCTAGTGTTAATTTAAGTTTGGCCTAAGGATGCCTCCATACTTTGGTGCTTAGGTAAGGACCTACTACCTAACTTGGTATGTAAACTAACAAAAACACCTAACCTATGGATAAACTTTTGTAACAAATGCCTGAGCCTCAGCCAATCACAACAGCCAACTGCTCAGACCCTGTTCAAATAAGGCAAACAATGAGCTGTAACCAATTGAGCTGGCTCTGCACCTCACTTCCATTTCTGTCTGTAAATTGCTGCCTGACCACTTTTGCAGGCCAGAGTTCTCTGAACCTGTACTGGATTTGAGGGCTGTTCAATTTGTAAATCATTTTTTGCTCAATTAAACTCTGCTAAACTTAATTTGTCAAGTTTTTCTTCTAACATTAGAAAGGAAATAGGTAAATTTTCTAAATTCCTGCATTTCCAGAAGCAACCTTATTCTACCCTTACTCTTTGTTGATAACTGGCTCCATCTAGATTAGAAATCTTTGTTGTCAAATGGTTTTTCTCAAAATAATGAATCAGTTTCTCTATTGCCTATTGACATTCAGTGCTGCTGCTGCTAAGAAATTCAAAGGTAACAGAATTTTTCTTTTGTATATAAAACCTGTTTGGTTTTTTTTCATGAATTGGACTTTTTAACCTTAATCTTCTGAGTTTTATGTATGTCTAACTTTGAACTTTTGTTTTATTCTAGTTGGGTCTCCTAGGGCCTTTCTGATCTGGAAATTTGATCTTTGGCTCTGAAAATAATGTTCTGGTACACACACACATACTGGATGTTGGTTGGTTCTGATGTTGGCTTGAACTCAGGACCTTGCCTTTGCTAGACAAGTTACCACTTGAGTCATATTCCCAGCCTTAATTTTGCTTTTGTTTGTTTTTAAGATAAGGTCTCATACTTAGCCTTAGACTAAGATTCTCCTACTCTACCTCTCAAGTTGCTGGCATAATCCTGCCTAATAGGTTGACATTTATCTACTGATAAACCTACCCTAGTAGCTTTAGCTATGAGGCAGACATAATTTTGCATGCTTTCCCACTAGCATTTTGATGAAGCCTTATGGAGAGTGGAAGAAGAATCTCCATTTGCCTTCTGAAGCAAAATTTGAAAATACTTGCAAATGTCCTTTGGAGAACATTGAATTTTATGAGAAAGAAAAGCTGTTAAAAAGATAATAATATTGGGGGTAGTTTTTTTTTTGGTTGGTTATGGGGCTTGAACTCAGTGTGGGCGCTATCCCTGAGCTCTTCAGCTCAAGGTGAGTGCTCTACCACTTGAGCCACAGTGCCATTTCCAATAATAATAATTTTTAAAAGCCTTGACTAATAACATTCTAAAAGGCCCTGGATCAGCTTTGAGAGGAAATTCTCGATTTAGATAGCATGCTCCTATACATTTATTCTTCCATTCATTCTTTCAACAAATACTGAAGTTTTACTATATTCTATGGGCTGTGCCAGGTAGCAGGGTCATAACCATGAATGAATGGGCTTCTAGTCCCTGTCCTCAAGGAACTTAGAATTTATGGGTGAAATTAGCATTTAAAACTTGAAACCTGAATTGATGTTTTTGCTGTTAGAAGAAATTCAGGATACTAGGGAAGCACATAAAAAAGGCTCTGAATTTACACTTGTTGTCATCGGACTACGTACTAGATGAGACAACCTGAGTCATAAGATTGAATTAGCCACATTAGGCCCGAGGGAGGGCAATAATGAATGTCCCAAAGAGATAATATATCAGAGTCTCAGAAGTGGCTCCCACCTGCCTCTGTGAATAATGTCACTTATGGCTATTAACTATGATTGGATTACCCTAGCATCCACTGCTAGCCACCCACAACACGTGGCAAAAATTCTTAACACAAGCATTTCTCCACTAGGTAAAGAGCTAATGGAAACTTTCTTCATTGACCTATGTACCTATGCCATATATATATATAGTGTGTGTGTGGCTTTATATATATATATATATATATATATATATATAAAATGTGGTTAAATATGGTGTGCATGGTGATATATATATAGAGAGAGAGAGAGAGTGGCTATATATACATAGTGTGTGTGTGTGTGCATATGTGTGTGTGTGTGTGGTTATAGCAATAGTCCTGAACTATCACCACTATAAACTGCTTGAAGTCAGAACTTGTCTTTTACCCCTGTTCTAGCTCAGTGATTAGCAAGGGCCAGGTAGACAATTCATATGTGTTGAATGATGGAAACATTGAATGAATAAAGTGGCAGAATCGTGACAACCTATTGGTTACCCCCAGTTGTGAACAAATTTGTGATGCTTTGGCAAACAGAAATAGAGAGTTAAAATGACTAATTTACTTCTCACTTGTATGGGACCTTGGTATGTGCATTTATAAAAGAACTTAATAAAAAACATGTACACAGAATTCCCAAATTGATGCACCTACAATAACACAATTATAATAAGCTCAACTATAAATTCAAGTTCAGGGATGAACTAGTGGGAACTAGGGAGCCTTAATTAGGATTGAACTTTCATAGTCCCTGTTTGCCTGTCTTGTTGCTCTTACCCCTGCAGGTTAAGTAAACCTTTGAGAAGGATAAATTCCCCTGAGATGAATCCTGACAATGATGTACATTTGCTTTAGACAGAGCCAAGGAAATGGCAATGAGAGTTGGGGCTGCTCCAATCAATTCCTACTAAAGAACCGGTTCTTCTCACTCTCTTGTCAGCAGCTTTATCAATGGTAAAACTGGTTTTGCTACAATGAATCTACCTGATATTTAAAGGATGCCATAAGAGTAATAAGTAATAGCCAGAGTACATAGCCAAATGGAAATTAAAGGAACATTGCAGATTTGCTGGAAAGCGTGAGAACATTGCCTCATGGTTAAGACAGCATAAATACAGTCACAGTAGTAAATAACTCAGCTCAAAGTAACACGGTGCTGAAGGGTAACTGTGTGAATAGAACTGTAACTGCAAATGACTTGAGAGACATGGCTCTACTGTAACACACACACACACACACACGCACACGCGCACACACACACACACACACACAAATGTTGAGCACTACAAGATTTGTCCATAAGTAGTCTGTACTTTTCTACTAATTTTATTTTTTACTTGAGCAAATAAAATGCTCCTTTAAATTTCTAATCTTTTATTTTTTTATCCTGGTATTAGGGCTTGAACTCAGAGCCTGGATTCTGTCCCTTAGCTTGTTCACTCAAGGCTAGAAACTCTACCATTAAAGCCATACCTCTACTTCTGGTTATGTGGTAGGCTTTGAACTATGATCCTTAGAACTCAGCCTCTTGAACAGCTAGGATTATAGGTGTGAACTACAGGGTCCAGCTTCTGACTCTTTTCTTTAATCACCAGCATAGAAGAATTATGGGACTTACAGAATTGAGCACAATCCTTATCATTAGCATTTTTGTCTGTTTGGAATACCCTGGGTTTGTAATCTATTATCTCAAAACCCAATCCATTTTAACATTCATTCTGGAATTTTTCATTTCCTTTAACAAAACATTAATATGAAAGAAGGTGCCTTTGTCAACTTCCACCATGCACCACTATCTTCTGCCAGTGTCCTGTCTAATAATATATAGTAGACAGAATTCTGAGAGTAAGACAGAGAGAGAGAGAGAGAGAGAATGACAACTAATAATCCAACCTGTGTTCGCTTCCTCTTTCAAGGCACAAGATGCCAGAATCTTCAAGGATTGTGTATATAACCATTGATTAAAAGAAGGGAGTTAGGAGTAGGTAGGAAAGACAGCCACCTCCTCTAGTCTTAGGCAATGATGGGAATATTCAGTGTTGCTTCCCCTGCTGGCGACTTGGTGTATCAACAGCCACCTCCTCTGGTCTTAGACAATGATGGGAATATTCAGTGTTACTTCCCCTGCTGGCACTCACTGTAACAACAGCAAGTTGGGCTATGACCACGACATTGTAAAAACTGCATGGAAACTCTTGGCCAATGGAAATTGTCAGAAACCATTAGTTTGGGGTATGTGCAGTGAATGCAAACACTATAAAGTTGACTCTTCTACTGCAGATCACAGAGATATAGTCGGGACATTTTGTCCCAGTGTTTATTGTATGTTCTAAATTTATAACTAGGTATGTGTTGTACTGATTTTTAATTCTTGACTTTGTCTTCACCCTTTTGAAAAGAATCACCTAGAAAGTATGTATTTGGTGGGATATTAAAATTTGAATTAAAAAAAATAAAATTTGAATTTACATGTCTTAAGAAACTTGGTGATGAAGACACAAATGGCACAAATTGCTGTTGTGCATTTATGTTCTATCTACATCCTCCAGAGACAAATGTTTCGTTTCAAAGGAACTTCAGCATCAGCTTCAAAAGCCAGTAGCTATTTTAAGAAAATAGTTCCCCCAAAATATCAATTTCACAAGTACAGCTGCAGAGATTTCATCGCTAGTGCTGGGAAGTATGGCTTTTTATTTGGATCAATAAGTATTTTTCTAAATTAGTTTCACTCTTGGATCCAAGTTTCTTTCTTGAATATGTGTGGAAGATGAAATGATAGCTAGTTGAGTACTGGCTATATTCGCTGGAGAGCTTCACTCAGATTTAAGTGCTGTCAGTTTTGTATCTCTGTCATAAAGTTCTAAACAGAAAATTCACTAATTACAACAATATCTTCCAAATACAATTCACCAGACCCAAGTAAAACTTTAGGAAATTCATTCCGTCTTGGTAAATATTTAATGTCATTGTAAATGAAATAACTCTGGAGGAAGAGTTAGGTTTTGAAGATAAAAGTTATTTCTATAGCACCAGTTTTTTGGATAGAGCACGATGTCCAGATGAAACTAAGAAACCTGCAGAGCAGAGCTCTCTCTAGTTGGGCTTAGTTGTAGTGCACATATTGCTGTGTGTACACACAAGCTTTGATATTCTACCTGTCAACATAGACATGTACATAGATATATTAATTGAAATATGGTCCATGTAGGGGAAAATTCAAACAGTGTAATTCCTTAGAAAGGCAAAATCATAGTTCAACCAAATTAACACTAGGAAACTGGTACTTAAAATGGGTGAGGTTGGGTCAAGAGGAGGAGCGTAGATAAAGAGAAGAAGTCAGTCAAAACTTCAATGTACGGCCTACAAAATTTAAGAAAAGTGAGGGAAGGTTGATGAGGATGGGTAAGAACATTGAAAGTGGTGACATCGAACAAGATATACTGTATTCATAAACCTCTGAATGAATGGCAACTCCTTCTTACAATTACTTGAAGGTAATAAAAATATTTTTAAAAATAGAAACAGTATTTACAGTTTAACAAAATCAATACCAAGAAGTGCTGGAGGGGATGAGGTCAAAGGTGGGGGGGAGAGATGAATGTAGAGAGAAAGGGTAGGTCAATACTGTCGTAATACTCAATGTACATATGTGAAAATGGAGGTAGGTGAGTTGAGGGAGTGGGGTGGAGTTGGGAGAGATGGGGAAGAATGATAGAAGTGTTGACATCAAGATGCATTGTTCTCACAAATTGACATGTTGACTTGAAACCCCTTGTACAACTAGTTGAAGCCAATAAACATTATTTAAAAAGAAGCTAAATAGAAGTGGAGAGAGTGGACATCCTTGTCTTGTTCCTGAGTTAAGAGGAAATGGCTTTAGTTTTTCACCATTAAGTATAATGCTGGCTGTAGGTTTGTCATATACAGCCTTTATTGTATTGAGGAATGTTCCATGGATTCCTAATTTTTCCAAAACC
>NW_012267251.1:13934345-13946845 GCF_000151885.1 Dipodomys ordii
TAAACAAAGGAGGAGGCTGCAATGCTTGGTAAGAAATGTACACATTATCCTGCCCATGTAAATGTAACCCCTCTGTACAGTATGTTCACAAATAAAATAAAATAAAATAAATAAAAAAAGACTAGTAAACCAGAAAAAAAAGCAGCTAAATAATACATGGTTGCGACAGAATTTATTTCAAATTAAAAATAAAATTTCAGCACGCCACTGCATGCTTTCACGTTCCTGTTTTTTCCATGAAATAAATGTTTCTGCCACTCGGCAATTTGCATGTTGACATCTTAAGCACCCTGTCCTCCTCCCCCGATGTGCTGGTATTGGAACATAGGAGCTTTGGGAGTTTATAGGGAAGATCCCACACGAGTGGGATTAATTCTTCTACAAAGGAGACGTCAGAGAGACCCCTTTTCCTCAATAGCCATGTGAGAACACAGCCAAAAGCAGACAGTGATTTATGGGAAACCAAGACACTGGCACATTGACCTAGGATTTCCCAGCTTTTGAAACTGTTGAAAAATAAATTTTGGTTGTTTGATAGCTACTCAGTCTATAGTTTTTGTTAGAATAGCCCAAACTAAAAGACTTTTTAGAGGTCGTCACTGTGGTCTTCTTCTTTTCCCCTTCCCCTCCTCCTCTTCCTCTTCCCCTTTCTCTTCCCCCTCCTCACCTTCCTCTTCCTCCTCTTCCTCTTCAGTGTCTGAGCACTGTCCCTTGGCATGTTCACTCAAAGCTGGTGCTCTACCACTTCTGGCTTTTTGGTGATTAATGGGAGATAAGAGTCTCACTGACTTTCCTGCCTGGGCTGGCTTCAGTGATCCTCAAATCTCTGCTTCTGAGCGTCTAGGATTATAGACATGAGCTAATGGTACTCTTCAAAAATGACTTTATACATCCATCTAAACATCATACAATGGTATTAAATCTTACTGTAAAGTATCCCTCTAAAATGAAGTTGGATTTTATTTGAAAGAACTTCTCCAAGCCTTTAATCAAAATGATCAACCAATGGAACACTATGTCTCAGCCTTTGAAATATATAGCAAACTGCAATTATTGAAAGAAAATCTTGAAAGCAGAAAAGCTGGTGAAATGTAATCCCATAAAAGCAAAGGAAGAACTAAACAAACTAGATGAACTCGATGAGAGGAAGTTTTTTTAATTATATCATTTTACTTTGAAATATTCTTGATCTCTGCTCTGAAATGAACCTTAAAATGAAGCTCACTTTTCACTTTGGAACACATTTATATTCTGTACCAGAATAGAACTGTAATAAAATAGACTTCAAATAGTATAGATAATTTACAGATGTTTTAAACTCAGGACCTCACACTTTCTCTAACACTTGAGCCCACCAGTGGTTCTTCTTTGTGCTGGTTATTTTAGAGATGGAGTCTGCTGGATTTTTCTGTCCAGGCTGGTTTTCAAACCATGATCCTCTGGCTCTTAGCCTTCTGAGTAGCTAGGATTATAGGTATGAGCACCAGTGTTACCCAGTTTGCCTCCATTTCTTTTATTTAAAGAATTGTCTATTATTTTTCATCTTGACATGGTTGTACAAAGGGATTACAATTTAACATGTCCATTTATGTGTACAGTGCGATTTGATCAGATTCACCCTGTCCATCCTTCTGTCCCCTCTCTTACTACCCCATCAGTCCCATCAAATCTCCCAGTTCCTCTTTCACATACATACATTAAATATTATAATTATATTAACCCATTCTTTTCTTTTCCACTCAACCCCCCTCCTTCTACTAGGATCTCTCCCATTCAAAACTTGTTTCAGCTTCCTGATATTCATTTTCTTAAACTGTTCATTGTTCTTGCATATACTATACTTAGTCAACTTGGTCGTGGATATATGCATATTCCCATGTATGTATTTACATGCAAGGTTGCATTTTGGGGTCTAAGATTCAGATATGAGAAAAAGCAGGGACCCTTTGGCTTTCTGGATTTGGCTTATTTTGCTTAGTATGATTTCTTTTCTAGATCTATCAGTTTCCTGCAAATGGCATAATTTTATTCTTCTTCATGGCTGAATATAGTGTGTGTGTGTGTGTGTGTGTGTGTGTGTGCATGCGTGCGTGTGTGGAGGGGGTGCAGGTGTGTGTGTATGCAGGTGTGTAGTATGCATGCATGCAGGTTTGTGTGTGTGTGTGTGTGTATATATATATATACACACCATATTTTTTATTTATTTGTTCATTGTAGGAAATCTGGGCTATTTACTACCTTGGCTATTGTGAGCAATGCAGCAATGAATGTGGGTATGCAGGTGCCTTTGCTATATCCTGTCTTGGAATCTTTCAGATCAATGCCTAAGAATAGTATTCATGGATTATAAGGTATTCTATTTTTATGTTTTGGAGGAATCTTCAAGATGATTTCCACAATGATTACACTAATTCACATCCCTACCAACAGTGCATTTGGATTCTTTATCCTCAAAACAAAAATTGCTTCCATTTATTTTATTTATTTATTTGTGAATCATGGGGGCTAAACTCTGGGCCTGGGTGCTGTCCCTCAGCTCTTCAGCTCAAGGGTAGCACTCTACCACTTGAGCCACAGTGCCACTTCTGGCTTTTTTTCTGCTTAAGTGGTGCTGAGGAATGGAACCCAGGGCCTCGTGCATGTGGAGCAAGCACTCTACCACTGAACCACCTTCCCAGCCCAAATTGCTTCCATTTCTTAAAAATACATTTCTTAAAAATACATTTTACAAGCTAGGCATCCTAGTGTCTCATATTTGTAATCCTAGTTACTCAGAAGGCTAAGACCTTGAGGATCACCATTCAAGCCATCCTGGGCAGAAAAGTCTGCTACATTCTATCTCCAAAATAATTAGCAAAAAAGTAGGCCAGAGGTAGAGCTCAAGTCTAACAAATACAAGACTCTGGATTCAAACCTAATATCACAGAAAGAATGGAAAGAGAGAGAGGAGGGGGGAGAGAGAGAGGAGGAAAGTGAGGAAGGGAGGGAGGAAAGGAGGAAAGGAAAGAAGGAAGGAAAAAGGAAGGGAAGGTAGGAAGGCAGACAGACAAGAGGCAAGAACTACTTCATGATGATGTTTGTTATGAAATATTTACACGCTTATATATTTAAATATTTTAAGATGTCTTTAAAAATAATTTTATCCAGCAGAATATAGTCTGAGCTCATCAGCTGCCTCATTCCTTGAGATGTTTTCTTAATCTGAAATAGTACTGTCTACAAAGAAAAGTTAATTGAACCTAGCAATTCTAAATTTATTCATCATAAAATGTAGCTTTGAAGGAGACTAAAATAAACTTTATAGGAAAAAATTAACGAAGTCATATTAAAACATCCCTACATCATAGTATTAGAAAATAATACAACCAAGAAACTGAAATACGCAAAAATATGCTAAAACAATTATTTACATGTTACTTTTAAGATTTACATAGGCAATATAAGGAAATTTTGTTTTGTTTAAATATATATGATATATCACTTTTATTTTTGGTAACTTTTCTGGTTTTAGAAATAATTAGTAGTATTTCTTTTCATATTTGCCCATTAAACAAACCCATTTTAAGTCAATAAATGCATATTTCAAAATTTTAAAAATGTGTGTTGCTTTTATATTCCCTTTTACTCTATAACTTTTACACTTCCCTCATGAACCAGTCTTGTTTTCCCTGGACAAAAGGGTGGAAATTTTTCTTCCAATCTAACAAGAGTAGCCTGTTTCAGAGAATTTGTCCCTGATGGCTATAACTTTGCTTTAAGGACAGGCCAGAAAACAAAAGAAAGACTGTTGCTTCAGCTTCAGATCTCACAGAAACACATACATTTCAAGATATATATAGATCATGCAAAAACCCTGATCATAGCCTTTTAACTTTCCTTCTTGTAGCCACATGATGTTTCAGAAAAAATCATTCTCATCTCTCATCCCAAAGATCTTGGAAACTAGGAGAAAGCTCTGTCATGATCAAGATCTGTCATAATCAATGTATCTTATGGAGACTCCAGACCTTCACTTACAGTAGTTAATGCCCACATGAAAAAGCATACATTCCAGTCAGACATGGTGGCACATGCTACTTAATCTCAGCATCAGGAGACTAGATGCAAGAGAAACTCAAGTTCAAAGCCAGCCTGGACTACCCAGTAAGACCCTATCTCAAACAACACACACATACACACACCAAAAACAAAGAAAATGGTTTAACATCTTCAATCATGCTGATTTCTGTAAAAAATGAACACATTTTAAAATACAGTTACTTATACAGACATGTCTGTCTGTAAATGTGTCTTTGATTCCAACCTATTGGTTATCCAAACTGGTGTCCACTGCCATGATGAGCTTTTATGAAAGTCCATGCTTTCTGTAGATGGACCCAAGTAAAGATAAAATGGTAGGTGTGAGATTGGTTCAGCTTTTGAAAAAAAAATCTTGATTGGGGATTAAAATGTTACCAAAAATTGTGTTCAAATATCTATTAAATTCAGAAACATTTTTAAACAAAAATAATAATGGTGGATATATAAATAATGGAACTAACATTTCTAAGTTATTTGGTTTGGAGATCTAAAACAGTGACACTGTATTATTAAACAGAGAACTGTTTTGAAACACTGTTTTAGATTCTCCCTTTAGTGGGGCATAGCCTGTCTATATCAGTATTCCAGAAAACTGCCCTTCTGGAAACATGTAGGTTTCTGAATCCGAACTTGATTGCATGTTAATAAACTGCCAGCAAGAATGAGCACTTTCAAGAGCTATGAGAGGCTATGAAAATAGATTATTTAATTTTCTGATTAAATTTGAGTTGATTGATTGTCTTCTCTTCCATACCACAGAGAGAGAAGGAGCAATCTGTGGATACCAAAGCTTTAAGCTCTGAGTCCTCTCTCCATTGCTGTCAATTCTGTCTACAAAGGAATCTATAAATGTGGGAAAATAATATTCAGAGCTTACCATGTCGTAAATGCCTTGCATACTTCATTGTACTAATTCGTACTGAAAGAAATTATTCATTTGAATAAAAGTATTCATTCAAAAAATGCCTAATTTAGAAATGTTGAGAAGCTCACTAAAACTCTCAAGTCTAATAAGTTATGGAGACAGGAGGCAAAACTTTATTTATTTTATTTGATTTCAGTTGTGGGGCTTGAATTCAGGGCCTTGGCCACTGTCCCTAAGCTTTCTCACTCAAAATCAGTGCTCTACCTCTTTGAGCCACAGTATTACACTTTTCCAGTGGTTAATTGGAGATAAGAGTTTCATGTATTTTTCTGCCTGGGCTGGCTTGGAGCTGCGATCCTCAGATCTCAGCCTCCTGAGTAGCTGGTATTACAGATGTAAACCACCAGCTCTCAGCTGGCAGAACTCTATTATACTGCATTTACCTAGCATATCTGAGTGTTAACCCAACAATTGAATCTCACCTGGAATAACAACAATGTGCAGGGGAGGACTGGGTCTAGGTTACTTAATACTGTGTAGCAAGCACCTCATTCTATACCCATGGCACATACAAGTCAAGGATATTTGGAGAGATTTAACACTTTAAGTGTTGACTTTGTGAATAAAATATTAGCTAATGAGGGGAATAGAACAACGCAACTAGAGACTTTGACATTTTTGACTAGTAGTCAAATTAATATCTTTTCACTATATTTTTGGCAGCCAGTTCATAAATAATTTACTCATCCACCCACTCAGTAAATTGAGTGTCCTGGGTTCTAGGCATTAGAGCTGCTAAGAGCAAACACATTACTATCCTCATGAAGCTGACATTCTGGAAACTGAAGAATCTCACGATCAATTTCAAGTCCTTATAATTGTGAGGTGGGTCAGTTGTGTGTCCTTTGCAACTTGCTGTCTCCTTAATATATGGGGAAAATGTCAAATTCATGCAATCTCATTCAGCAAAGCACATGAATGGCAGGAATAGTATCTCCATCTGAACATGTATTTTTATTGTGTATTCTGTTCTATTATCAGCATAATGTGATAATTTAGTCCTGTATTATTCATCACATTTTCTAACAATAAAGTGCACACATGCACATGCACACACACATGCGCGCGCACACACACACTCACCCTACCCCATCTGCTTCTACAGCAGTGCTTGATAAGAAATTATCGCAATCATGTATGCTATATTTTTATCATGTACTGGACACCTGGTGCTTATTTTACATTATTTCTAATCTTTCCAACAACCCCTAGGAAGTAGATAATGCTACCCAGATTTATATACTGGAACACTATGGTTCAAGTCATAATTTTAACCCCAAAATCAGATGGCCAGTAGTAACTAGTTCGGGTATAAATGCACACTCATCTCTGTCCTGTCTGATTTTCTCCCCACATCATGGCTCACGTAGGGTAACTGTTCCCTCTTGACTCAATAACTTCATGGAATCCATCTGGGGTTCTATTTTTCTTCTGGCTTTCATGCATTCTCTATACTTTCACCCAAGTTGTATTTTTAAAACACAAGATTGATCATGTAACTACCCCTGCACGCTACAGAGGGTAAAACATGGCAATCACAGCATAGACTATGGGGTTCTTGCTGACCATCTACAAGAGTGAGAGTTCCAGGCTGACCATCAACAAGAGTGAGAATTCCAGGCTGACCATCTACAAGAGTACGAGTTCCAGGCTGACCATCTACAAGAGTGAGAGTTCTAGGCTGACCATCTACAAGAGTAAGAGTTCCAGGCTGACCATCTACAAGAGTGAGAGTTCCAGGCTGACCATCTACAAGAGTGAGAGTTCCAGGCTACCATCTACAAGAGTGAGAGTTCCAGGCTACCATTCCCCCCCTCCCCCCATGAACTTCTGGCCACACCAAGCAGAATTTTTCATGGCTCTTTGCCCTGTCTTTTTTCTCACTCTAGCCCTACCTCCCTTTCTCTTTCCTAGGCACTTAAAGAAGTCTCTCCTCTGGGAGGCTTTCTCTGGCTTCTCAAGAGAACAACTCATTCTTTCCATGGCACTGTGTATTCATCATTCAGTCATTGGTCACCTGGGCTGGTATCACCTCTGCTTATTTGCCTTTCTCCAACTCTCTTTCCCCCATTACAGGACTCTCCAGGGCAGAACCAAGTTCTGATTCATCTGCCTTCCCACAAGAGCTCACTGGGCCCACCACATAGTAAGGTTTGAAACATTATAGACCGCGAATCACTGCTCTCTCCATCCCCATTATTGAAACCAAACTAAGTAGGGACATAAACGCAGCTGAAGGACGGAAGGAGGACTCCCTGCAATGAAGAGTGAGATTCCAAGGCAGCAACGGCCTCACATTGTTACCCAGTAGAAATGTAATTTTCAGATTGCCTTGTTAATACAGTAATTGATTGTGTAATATGAAACAGTCTGGCTATGAATAGGACCCTCTCCAAGATGAAGCACAAATGAAAGGGTGTCTGCATAATTGTGGTGTGTAAAAGGAAGCAAGGTATTCACCATTCCTTTTTACTCTTAAAACACTGAAAGGAGAAGAGCTCTACTCTCCAGTGCAGTCTTTATTCTCCTTCTCCCTTTTTCCCTCTCTCTCTCCCTCTCCCTCTCTCTTTCTCCCTCCCCCTCTCTTCAAGCAAAGGTGTGATATTGCTCTCACAGATAAATAATAACCACAAAATCATAATGTGGATGTGATTATATCTCACTGACTACAGGGAATTAAAGGTAGATTCTTTTTATTAGTTTACTGATCCTGGACATCCGACTCCTCATAACTGTTCCATATATCATGCTAGTTAATCATTCTTGTCATTATCTTTAATGTCTTATTAGCGGGCTTCATTCATCTGCCTTTTATCTGTTTCATTGGAAGCAGTTTTAATCTCATTTCAGCAGGGCTGATAAGCCTGTTAGTTTGCACAAATTGGTTTTGGTGACAATGTGTAGATAGCAATAATGTGTGATTTCCAAATGGAAAAGAGAAATCTATTTAGACCCAAAGGAAAGCAGGCCAAGGGAGCAAGGCTGAGACAATGGAGACATAGACTCATGTTTCCTAAAAAGAAACATAAAATAATGGCAAAGATGGAAAAGAGAACTGGGCATAAAGAAAATGAAACCAGGAAAACTCATCAGTTGCTGCAGACAACTCTGTCTGCCATTTCTCCCATTTCACTCCCCCAAGGCCCACAGTTCAGAATGTTAGTGAGAAGAGCTGTGTCAAACCACTAGGTGGCCAGATTGAGTCAAAAAAGTCCTACCACAACCAAAGAAGACAGTATGCTTAGGGGTGGCGACTGGGATTGTGTTTTGCCCCAGCCACTGGGGTACCCAAATCTCAGTTTCTATCCTGCGTCTCTTGCCAGTGCACATAGGTGTCTTTCCTCCAAGACTTACTTGAGGCTTCCCTCTTGTTCCAACAGACCAAATATCAGGCTGTCCTTTTGTGTGACCTGTCAAGCTAATGGAGCTGCTCAATCACTTCCATGCATTAGGCTGGCCTGCCTCTCTGCTTCTTAGAATAAAGCAGACAATAAGCCCATCAGGCTCAGAGACACCAAATTACATTAAGTGCAGATGTTAAAGTAAGTACAGTTTCCTTGGGATCTTAGATTGCGAGTCATCTTCTAAAGGGAGAATGGGGAGATCAATAACCCATGTGAGCAGCAGAGCTAGGAGTGGTTATCTGATTTAGGCAGGAAACCTTTCTTGAATTCTCTGGTCCCTGCCCTCACTGCTACCTGGGCCAGGAAATGGAGCTGTGTGTCTTTTATTGCAATTGTGCCTTTCTTCAAAGTTTTGATTGGAAGGTGGGGGTATCTGAAATGATTTAAAGCCAAAATCACACTCCACATGGACTTTCTGACTTAACTCTTCAACAAATAATATGGGTTTTTTTTTCAGACAGAAACATTTCAAGGGAAATGTGTCTTATAATAGATTTCAAAATCACTTGTCTTTGAGTCAAACAAATAGCAACTGAATACAGACAGTCAATTATCTGGTGGTGTTTGGGGTGGGAGGGTGCTAATAATATTCCAGAATCCCAAACTGCCAAGGCACTTCACAGTTCCATTTTCAGCCCTCTGCTTTTCCAGGAACGTTTGGTCCTTGTTTGTCTGATTCATTCTCACAACTCCAAATGTTGATATAAAGTCTGCTAGTGAGATTCTGAGACTTCATTTTCTTTTTAGAAGCCCAGAAGGCTACATTTTCCCTTAAACCTAGGCAACATGTCCTCAATTCCATTCTATTTCAGAACCCAAAGCTCTTGGTCAGATATTTCAGGTTGCCCTAAGGTTAGAAATTCTCACAAACCTCTTTCTCCTAAATTCTGATGTCCCTCATTTCAAAGCATATCTACTTTGCAACTATTCTGTGAGTTGGGGATGAAATCAATGCCTTGCTTCTGACTGAGTCTCAGCAGAAAGAAATCTCAAGCCCACCATCCAAAGAGACCAACTGCCAGTGACTGTAATAAGCACACACTTGACAGAGTTGAGTCCCCTGGACTATGGTGCCATTGGACAGTTGCTGCTAGCAGTACCATGAAGAACCCCTACACCAACCAGATTTACATTGCTATTTAACTTTATGCGTTTTTCTTTCCAATGGAAATGACAGCACAGGACAACCAAAAATGTGCTTTGCACTAAATGAGTATGGCTTTCATAATTACTGAAACCAAATGAGACCATATTAGGTTTGTGTACGGCTGGACAACAGGATGGCATTTATGAGTTGGGTTTGAAATCCATACTCTGATATCTAATCTCACCATGAGAAAACTAAAGAAAGCCAAGGAGCCTGCTACCAGTCTGTCCGTTCTGGAAATTGTGGAAATTGTGCTTTTGGAGATGAATCCAAGATTGTTCAGTGCCCATCCTTCTCTTCCCTTAACTGTTACTTAGATATCCAGCTCCTAAAGCTCAGGCCTGGGTCTTTGACTTATTTCCTGGCTCTACAAACTGACACAGACTGTACTGCAGAGGACACAGAGTATTGAAAGCCTGGTGAACAATCTGTGCCAGCAGGTCAATGCAAAGCCAGTGAAATTCCTGCTTCAGGCAGGTTAGGGGATACCATAATACTTGGCTAGAGAAGCAACGATCTCATTTTTTGTACTCCTGCATATCCTTCAATGATAACAAAATGATTGACTGCCTGGGTTAGGACACCTATCTGTGTCAAATGTCAAGCGCAGAAAAGTCAGATCTGCTAGTAACTTGATCCAATAGCAAGGGCTGTTGGGAAACAGGAGCCAGGAAAAACAGGCATGTGGCAAACGGTCCATCTGCCAAAGCCTGGGATCCAAATAGTACAGACCTGATGTCAGAAGCACAGATGTAACTGCTGACTGGGGCGCCTGCCAAACTTCTTCAAAACTTTCTGCTGTGCAGCTGACATTTATTTGAAGGTTTCTCCTCCCTTCCACCAAGTGAAATAAAACAAAGTTTCTCTGGTCGATGTGGAAAGAAAGCAAAAAAGTGTGTTCCATGGCCATCACAGAGCAGCGCTTCCATGCCTCTATCCCTAAGTGTTCATACACATCCCTCGAGCTCCAGGTGGTGTCTGCCAATGCTGTCTATTTCTGCCTGATAGCTGCTAGGGTCGTGTGTGCCTGAGAGCAGGGGGCAGATATGTGGGAAGAGCACACACATACCTGCTCTCCCATCAGTTTTGTTGTCAAAGCTGGCTGCCTGTTGGAACTTTCCCTGAAGCTTTCTACTTCTGGGGGCAGCTGTGAAACTGATCCTTTTGTGGTACCCCTTCTTTCATGTATTTGGCATCATGATAGGGGCTGGATGCATATCAAGATTCCCTTCCTTCCTCAACTGGGCATTGCTCTGGACCAAACTGACACTCCTTGTCCTCCTGTAGGAAATGTATACCTACAGTGTCTCTAATAGACACCAGAGGACAGTGGAGGGATGGTCCCTCATTGTACAGCTTCTCTTCCGCCATCTTCCCGGAACTCCCCCTAGAGCTCCACTGTTCCTTGACCTATGGTGAGGCAGAGCATCATGGCGAGAATGTGTGTGATGAAGCAGAGCTGTTTGCCCCGTGGTAGCCGGTTATCAGAGATAATCTAGAATGAAAGGAAGAGGTCACAGATAAAACAAGATATAGTCTTTAGAGTGACCTTCTTCCTCCACTTAGACCCCCATCTTCTAATAGCCCAGTCAGCTGTAAACTCATCAATGGATCGATCCATTGGCAAGCTTAAAGCTTTCCCAATGCAATCACTTCTTGGAAACCTCCAATGCCAGCTGAAAACCCAGCCTTTAACACTGACCCTTTGGGGACCGTATTATTATGAACCATTAATAGGAAGAGCCCTGTGCTTAGCCAATCCATGTGAACTTCTGGCTTTGTTCCTTCTCCCCAATTCTTCTGTCCCTATTCCTCCAGTGAGTAAATCTCCGTCCTTTTACAATCAACCCCCAATCCTGGCTTCCCTTTTTCTAACACCTGGCCAGAGTTCTGCATCACAGAAGCTCAAGAATTATCTTCAGAAAGATCCACAGTTTTATTTCTCAAGGTAGAATTCTCCCCAGAATGAAGGATGAAAAGCTCAGCATGCTGAGACTATTTCCTTAAGCATTTAGAAGGACAGGGTTGGGCAAGAAACCTATGACTCTCACATATTAACGTTTTATCTGCAGCACACCAAGGTCTAAGTTAAATTTTAAAAGATTTTTAATCATTCCTCTCTGGCTATGGGATCTAAGTCAATTGAGAATCTAGACACAAGCAGCACTGGGAAATAAAAAAAATAAGCTTTGTTTATTGGTAAAACTAGATTGAAGAACCTTCTATTCATGGTCAAAATCAGGATTCTTACAACTTTCTGTCCTATGAAGTTCCTGAGGTGCAAATGAAGAAGATGGGTCTGAACTACTGACCTGACCTGCCAGCCTCTTGGGAAAAGTATGAATGGCTTTATACCTGACTGAGCCAAGAAGACCCAAGAGCACAAGAGACAGGTGACTAGCTAGGCCCCTTTGCAGCAGTCGGGGCAGAGCAAAGGATGCTCCTCCATGAAAAAGAAGTCCGAGGAGAAGATGAGCCACCCCGTCTCCTGAGAAAGGAGACTCCTCAGAGAAAGCATCTCCTTCTAAAGTCATGTGCAAAAAATGTACGGATTCCCTTCTTAACACTAAAAAGCTTTTTAAAAGGCTAAGTATTTGCTAATCTAGGTCACCACAAATAGATAGAAAAAAATCTGCTATAATTAAAAAGCCATTGTCTCTGCTCACCAAGGCTCCTTCTAGACATTGGCCTTTCAAAATATTGCATAGTCTTTCTTCATTAGAAAGATTTGCATACATGCTTGTGTGTGTGTGTGTGTGTGTGTGTGTGTGTTTTCACAAAAATAGTGGAAAGGAAAGGGGAAAAATTGGAAAAAGAATGCCGAGTCTGTCACCAGCAGTGTGGTTTCTGTGTTGGGCTCTGTCACCAGTGGTGTGCCCTCTGTGTGGGTGTGGCCTCTGTGTTGGGCTCTGCACCTCAAAGCCTGTCTATTGTATTCCCAGCA
>NW_012267251.1:13951845-13973798 GCF_000151885.1 Dipodomys ordii
CAGAAAAATACTATCCTAAAATAAAGATCTCCTGTCCCTCTCCAACCTCAGCAAAACGTTTCAATGACACAGTCAGCTACTGCTCTAGCAGAGTTGGAGAACTGTGAAGCAGATCAAGGTCAGGCTGACTCCTTTCCTCTTCCTTCCTCTTTATCAGTTGGGGTAGAAGAATTTTGATTCTTGTTTGTCTCAGACAAAACTTAATGCCATGCAATTCCAGGCTACTCCTTCAGAAGCTAACTTAAGAAAAACAACAACTGTGACTTTAATTATTCTAAGTGATTGATTAGTCAGAAACAGAAACACTGAGGCCTCTTTTCTGCTCTTCCGGTTTAAGGTTTAATGTGTGTTAGGATACACACAAACTTCATCTTCTCATCAATATTAGAGATAGCTATCCCCTTTGGTTAGGTGAGAGATAGTATTAATCTTTAATGATCAATAAGGTACAATCCAATTCATTGTCACTGTACATTGCATATGATGTCTATAGGCAAGACTGTGCAAGTTGGACTGCTTAATTTCTTTTACTGTAATAAATAACTGAGATGATCAACTTATAAAGAGCAAAGGTTTATTTTGGCTCACAGTTTCCGGGGCTCTAATCATGTAATCAGGGTCCATTGCTTTGAGCCCTCTGGTGGGAAAGAATAGCATATCACAGCAGCAATACTGAGGTAGAGCTGCTCACTGTATGGCAGAGAAGTCAAACAGACATTGTGGGGTCCCGAGGCCCCCTCCAGGACCTCTCCCTCTTAAACCCCATTTCCTGGAGTTTCTACCACTTCCCAGTAGCAATAAGTGGAGAACCAAAACTTTCACACACCAAGGACATTTAAGAGCCAATCTCTAGCAGTTACCTCAAAGCACACAGACATGCCTTGGAGGGTTTCTTCTGAAGCAACCCCTGAGCTACAGAGACGGGAGTAAAGATGAACTCAGCCAGCCTCTGGCACACTGTCTCAGAGCACTGAACTTGGCAGGTGGCGGCAATATGTACTGTTCTATTCTTCAACTCAAGATGAGAAGATTGAGCATTGTTTCACACCAAAGGTATAACCTACATTTACTTGATCTCAGAGCCACATGGTATAATAGATTTGGGAAAGTTACCAAATTCAGAGATTGGAACATTCATGCTGAGTAAGAGTGAATTAAGAAATTCTCAAGGGTCTCAGTGACAATCCTCAGCACCCCTAATATCCGCTCATTATTTCACAAGTGGTGTGTAAGTAAACTGTGTAAAGACAATTAACATCTCAGTATTCAAAGGAATTTTCCATTTGCCTCTTGAACACCTGATCCCAATCTTAGCAATAGAAAGTTTCAGTACCTACAAACAAAAGCATATTGTTCACTGTAGCACTGGATTGTAAACTTAAACTTTCTGGTCAAAATGTACTATTGCAGTCCTTTGCTTTGTGAAATTATTTCTACTTTTAAAAGCATGTTTCCATGTTGGGCCTGTTTCATCTTTGTAGAATTACTTTCCAGACAGAACCTGTTAACATCATTTAACTATGAAGTGGCTGAGGTTCTGAAAGGTTATTCAAGACCACACAGGCCTCTGAGCAGAAATGGGCATAGGACCCAAGGCCTTCCAGCCTTGCCTGGGTGCAAGATGAATCTGTCATCAGTAGTCATCTGATGTCAAACTGGGAGGCTGTGATTAATGGTTGTTTTCAAGTGTCCACAAATCCTTGAAGGGAAAGACATTTTGAATGTGCAACATATCCACCTAATTAGGACAAGAGAGATCTTTTGAAGATGGTACCTCAGTCAAAGCTCCCTTTAGAGGTTCTTCAACCAGCAGGGAACTCTATAAAGCCAGCTCTTCCTAGGGTGCAGAATTCCTAACTACAGTTTGGTCCTGCATCTCTCTCTCAGAACAGAATTAGAGGCCGGTTTCAAACACACAGG
This sequence comes from Dipodomys ordii, assembly GCF_000151885.1. NCBI lineage: Eukaryota > Metazoa > Chordata > Mammalia > Rodentia > Heteromyidae > Dipodomys > Dipodomys ordii. Next base: position 13,953,766 of record NW_012267251.1, read on the forward strand.
GACTTGGGCTTCAGACTGAACATGTTCATTAACCCAACTCCACTTGACATACCACCAGGCTTTAACTTTGCCTCAGGCTGGCTCCTTCAGGCAGGAGCAATGATCGAGTGATGGGGCAAAGAAAGCAAGCACTGTTTGTCCAACTCCAGTTTAGACTAGTTAACCCTCGACATGCCTTGTGAGACAGGGTCAGCTGTACATTCCTAAGGCTTGGGAGGCCACACAGAGGTAACTACATGTACTCCATGCATGGAGGTGAGTAATGGGCTAGGTCCTAAGTATATCTGACTCAGAGTCTATGTGTGTGCCTTCTATTTTATTAGGTCAAGCCAGTTGCTCAAAATAAGCTGAGAAAGAACAAAACAAGTCTTACGTCACAGCTTACTGGTGACCATATTCACCCAGTGTAGGATGGCCTATAGAATCTACAGAACATTCCCATCCAGAATGGAAATTCTTAATACTTTTTAGACAGTAATAGAAGACCTTTAAATAAAGATGACGAGGAGTTTCTCAGTACCACTCCAGGTCCATTTTCACAGATTGTGTGGCCATGAAACCTGAGTCCAAGGGAACAAAGGAAAACGAGACGCCAAGTACCTTGCAGTTAGGAACTTGTCTAGAAATAACAATCCCAGGGGTAAAAAGTAAAATAAAATAAAAACATGGTCATGGTCATGTGGTCAAGAGCCTCAGATGGCAAGATGGACCAGTTCATCACACACACACACACACACACACACACACACACACCACACACACACACACACACACACACACACACCTACCTACCTGGGGAAACATCAGATCAAGACTGATAAAAAATTACATGGCAAGGCCCCTGGAGGCAATTGTAATCCCTTTTCTAATCTCAGGAAGATTCGAAATAGCATCCTGGTGACACAGCGAATGAGAGAACATCACCCCTATTGCAGCTGTCACTTGTATCTGCAATTGAGTGAATTATAAAGATTAGCCACGTCTAAGAATTACTGCACTTTTTGCATGGTTCTGTGCATGGCCCTTCTTAAGGTGGAATGGCTCCAGTTTGTGTTCAGCATCTTCAGGACGCTTAGGAAGCTCTGTGCTGCCACCCAGTGTTCAGAACTCAGGCTAGGAGAAGCTGCTGAGGCCTCAGAGCAGATCATACAGGCTTTGAAGAGACTGAGGCCCTCTCACAGCTAACAGAGACTTAGCAACATTTCCCTAGGCTTCAGACAAGCTATATCTGGGGTCATAGCCCACATCACAAATGTGAAGACATGCACACAGATATGAAGAGATTTGTATTTCTTTAATAACCCAGAAAAGAAGGCATCTTTATATATTTTTATATATTTATATATTTATTCCCTTTTGTGACTACCTTGTCTCCTTTCTCTATGAAGTTCTCATTTATGTGTTTTTAAACGAGTTTTGTAAAACCGGTATGTCCACCTTATGTGAAAGCTGACAATCTTTACAAGTAATTTTCTCAGATGCTTTTATTTTTTTTTTTGTTCCATCTGTTGAACTTTGCTCAGAGAATTGTTTTGTGATTTTATTGACATATTTTTTTTAATTTATACTCTCTACTTCAAGTTTTGTGTCTAGTATCCTGATCTCATGTGCTACCACAAACCTTGGCCATTACAGCATTTAACTGGGTTATGGGCCCACCTAGTCTGCTTGGTTAAAATATGTTACTGCTATTTGTTAAAAAAGCTTCTGTTCATGCAGCTGCTTGAGACATGAAGCTCAGCTCCCTGTGGGGTTGACATCAGACTCTAAATAACAAGCACATGGTGTAGTCATGTCCAAAACTTTGGCAGCCATGTCTCTAATTGGGGTTATGAGTGAGGTCCTAATACATCATACGTTTGGAATAAGGAGCCTTCAGAGAGACGGAAGACCTCCCACCTCTTCCTCTTCCACTGAGATGCTATGACTCAGCTCCTGCTGCTTCTCATGATGGCTCAGTTGGATTCTCCTTCTCTCTCGTTTTCCCTGTTCTTTGGATCACTAAGGTGTGGGAAGAGATTTGGGGGGTGAGAGGGCAATCCAGGAGCATAGAGTTCTTGGCTCAGGCTGTGCAGCAGTGGCCTGAGGTCTAGAGGAATCCAAAAGAGTGAAAGGCAGGAAAGCAGAACCTAGAGAAGTTACTGCCAAACACCTCTAGCCCATTGTCTTTTCCTTCTTACCTCCCCCTGAGGGGTCACTGGGGATCCACTGAGCAAGTGCTGTCTGCTGAGATGGGGCTGATATAGGAACCATGCTGGTCTGATGGGAACTCTGCTTATCAGACACATTCAGTGCACTCAGGACATAAATGTTTAGAGAGGAAGCCCTTGGACTTTTCCTTGTATAGAGGAACAACATGCTGAACAGGAGGAAGAGGAAACATGAAGTCTCTCAAAGGACGAGTCAGTAAAGCTTATGAGAAGGATGAGGGTGACTGAGGGTGCTCTGAGAGCTGAGAGGAAAGGAGGGAAAATCAGACTGTGTCTGCAGAAAAGGAAAGAATAATCTCGTGCTTGTTTAATGGGCAGTAAACAAACCCAGGGTTTTCTGGGTCTCAAACCTAACTTGTTTGTTGTGCTACTTTTAGGTTATCCCCAGTACATGAAAGGTACGATACAAAGTCCTATGACTGAAGCTCTTTGAATGAGCCTGGGAGCACCTTCTTTGAGAACTTATATCCTGCCGTAGTTAGTAACAAAACATACCTACAAAAAACCATAGGTTTCTTTCTTTTTTTTTTTTCGTTTGTAAGGTTTCAGAAACCAAAGCTTTTTAAGAATGAACTGATATGATTAGAATTATCTTCTGGAAGATTAAGTTGGGGACTGGGTAAAGTGGTAGAGAAGGCTGGTTTTTCTTTTTTTTTCTTCGGCCCATCCTGCTTGAACTCACAGCCTAGGCTCTGTCCCTGAGCCTCTTTGTGCTCAAGGCTGGTGCTCCCACTTGAGCCACAGCACCACTTGTGGATTTTTCTGAGTGGTTTATTGGAGATAAGAGTCTCATGGACTTTTCTGTCCTGTCTGGCTTCCAATCATGATCCTCAGATCTCAGGCTCCTGAGTAGCTAAAATTACAGGCATGAGCCAACAGCACCCGTCAGAAGGTATTGTTTTAGCCAGTTAAGAAGGCAATATAATTGTCCATATTCAAAAGGACAACCTTAATATGGGGCCAATAAAAATTAGCCAAATTTGTATCTTGATTGAACTGAAAAGAATAGAGATTTCCAAGAGGGTATATTTTCAGTGACTGGAGGTATGGTGGACTCATTAAAGGAAGAAAACCCTTGGGAGAGCCATTTTTAATGCTATAATGGAGGCCCAAGAGGGTAAATCAGGCAGGAAGAATTTAAAGAGGAATGGAGAAAGATAAACATGCCCAAGATAAAACTTAGGGGTTTATCCACATAAATGGGAGAATGAATGACCAGAGAAATTAAAAAAAAGACCAATGGCTAAAATTTAGGGATCGGGAACAGAAAGCAAGACCTGGATAAAATATTATCTTATATGCAACATTCTCTGAAGTTTCCTTCATTTATTTAAGTTCCCAACAATCTTCAAGGCCTAACACCTTTTCAACATGAAACATGAAACAAGTATGAATAGCTGGAGTATCCAAGACTACACTAAGCATTATGTTTTTTTTCTTTTAATTTCCTTTGCATAACCAGATGACACACTCACATTAATTAACCCTATTTTACAGATGAAAAATTATGATACAGGGAAGTTTCACAAATCTAAGTAAAGATTTACTATGTAAGAAACAAATCTAGGTTATCTGGTTGTCAAAAGCACACCTTTTCTTCTTGCATTGTATTTAGCTAGTCCCTAGTATGTGAGGGATAAGAAGCAAAACTTTTTTTTTTTTCAGGTAAGGGGTAGGTTTATTCAGTAGACCTGCTGGGACCGGGCAAGGTTGACACTCCACATGGCTGGGAAAGGCCTCGGAAAGAGAAAGAGCTGGGAGAGAGAGGAAAGAGAGAGAAAAGAGCTTAAAAAGAGCTAGACAAGAGCAGAGAGAGAGCCTGTGGGCCTGGGCTAGGCCTTATAATGAGAGAGAGCTGGGAAAGAGAGGAAAGAGAGAGGAAAGAGCTAGAAAAGAGCAGAGAGAGTAGAGAGAGAGCCAAAAATCTTTAATTTTTAAGCTCTCTAGGTGAGCCTGGCAACATAATATTTGAGAACCCTGCTATATACCACAGTGGTTAGTAGCAAATCGGACCTCTACCTTAAAAACACGGGTACCTTTTAGACTATTTGATTACTTGCTTGGGTCTTAGTTTCATCTTCAAAATAGGATACCATGGGATCATTATAAAGATTAAAGGAAGAAGCATTGGGTGAAGTTTGAAGAGCTATTACTATTATTGTGTTGGTGTAGTTATGGATGCTTTATCTAATGCAATGTTCATTTTACAGAGGACTTTTACAGAGGACTTAATGGCCATGGAATGTCCAGGGGTTTATGGGCTTAGAGAGACATAATCTTGAGCCACGCAGCTGACCACTGACACAGAACTCAACCTTGATTTCTTTTCTTTCCCTTTCTGCTCTGCCTTTCTAGCAATACCAGCGCTCTGCTTTCTAGTCTCTGTAGAGCACCCTGCTTCCATGTCAGGTCCAGAAGAGCAGGCCACAAAGTAAACATCTTTCCCACCCCATCAGCATCTCTATCTTCCTGTGCAGTGCAGACAAATCTGGTTTGTTCTCATTTGGGACCATGTCCAAGGACCTCGGTAAAATCCCCTCAACCTGTTGTCTGCCAAGACCTCCCCGCTTCAAATGACAGAACTCTCCTCTCACCAAACTTCACTCTCCCGCTCTGCTTCCAACAGGACTATGCATATGGACTGCCAAAGCTGTCCAGGGAACAGAGCTCACTTCTCATAAAAACTGCACAATACCTGCTTTCCTTTCTTGTTGACAATAAAAGTGAAGCTGGAGCTTAGGGAACTATTCGTTCTTAAAAGAAATATTTTTCACTCAGATCCAACTCTTGTCATTTCTCACCTGCTCAAACACCCTGATCACCAAGGGAGAAGCCTATACATAACTGAAATTATTATTTTGTTAACAATTATATTTTATACACAGTAATTTTGAGGTATTTCCACTGAAATCCATTGATAATTTTAGCACTTTCCTAACAAAGGTGGAAAGGAATCCACAGGTTTTTTTCTATTTTAATTACCCACTGAATGAATTCTGAAAGTGTTTAATTATTAGATTTATGCCTCAAGATAAGTTCAATGGTAATTACAGGATGTCTTTTTTTAATTCTAATTCCAAATAATTAAATTTCACACACATTGGATTGTTATGATTATAATTAGAATAAAGGTGTCTTATATTTGAAACCAAAGTGAATTTTTGTTTAACCTTCCTTTTTCTTTTTCTTTTTTTTTTTTTGCACCTCCTCAAAAGCGAATACTTTGGAAGGAAATCTATTCCAACTTCTCTGTAATGGTGCTTTTAAGAAAAAACTGTAGAAGTAGTCTGCAAGAAGTATTTTCCATTGCAATATTGGCAGGGAGCTCTCGGTCCGCTTGAAGTTCCAAGGCATGCTGCCTTTCCTGTTGTCATTTGTCATCCTGGGACACAGGAAAAAGTAAAACAGACCCAAAAATCTCAAGCAAGGGAGGGAAAAGATCTAGGAAATAAACCTTATCTTCCCAAACTCTATCTGTGAGTCCATTGGGTGTGTAGTGGTGGCGGGGGGGGGGAGGTAATTTTTTCTAAGCTCCCCTATACTGTTGATGAATGAATGATGATCAGCTAGGGTTGGATAGTGGCCATCGAGTGAGCCCATGCAGACACTAAGCTGACCCTACATGAAACAAGACTTATAACTAAGACATGGATGGCATTTAATGCTTCAGGGACTAGCAACAAAGTTAATTGGGGGAAAAAATATGTCCTTCCACAGTGCTATACGATTGTTGGAAATAGTAGCTAGTAAGGGCAATTTCTACAGCAGAGGAATTTAGCCTGCTCTCCTGAACCTGCCTCTGTGCTGGGCTTTGGGATGGAGGAAGTGGTAAGGATACTACTTTGGGATGGCAAGGAGGAGTTACAGGGTGGTGACGTGGGAAACAGAGGAGACACACCTTTTCTAATAAATAAATAACTAAATAATAAAGTACCCACTTGCCTTTCCCCCCCAACCTAGTAGACAGACAAGAGAGCATTTGCTCACTGGGAAGCATTTGAAGGCTAGGGAGGTGAAAGTCTGGGAGGAGAGAAGCAGAATAGCTATAAAGAGAAGGGTAGAGGGCATTCATAATGCTTAGAAAAATGTCACAAGAAAATCTCAGCTTCCAGCAGAGGCCGGAGGGAAGGGAGTTCCAGACAATAGCTATGGGAACAAGTTGAAGCTTGTGTTCATTCCTGTGGTTAAAACAAGTCTGTGCGGACCACAAGGAAAATTCCATTCCCCTCAGACCTTAACTCCCTGCTTACCTGAGCTGCAGACACCCTTTGTTGAATGGCCCCTTAAAGTCGGAACTGCAATGCACAAAGACCTAGGGTCCCTCCTACCGGAACCTTTCTTTTAAGTCTGCATTCTCACATCTTGAAAATGACCTCTTTTCCTTTGAGGGGCCTGGCTTCCACTTTAGCTAAAGCACTCAGGATAAAGCTGGGTTCAGGTAAAGGACAAACCCCCTCAACACCCTTTCTACCATCTAGCCACAAGCTTTTTCCAAACTTTATCTGTGGATGTCAGATGAAACAATGAATGCTTACTGAATGCCTTCTGTGTTCTAGGGTCCTAAATAGGCATTAGTGAACAACTAAGAGTAAGGTATGGTGAAGAACTTCTGGGTCCAGAGGTTCAAGAAATGAGAGATTCCATGTGCTATTATTGTTATTGATTGTGCTACAGACATGGGAATACTATACACTGTGACCACTGAATAAGGCCTTGTCCTTTTTTTGTGATAGGGGATGGGGGGAATGGAGGTTGGTTCATGAGGCTAGATTCTGGATCCAACCCAGCACAGATGTGCTCTTCCTCATCCACAATCTCTACAACTTCCTTTCTTCCTTCCTAAACAAATCTTGGTCACCTGGCTCTGATAACTCCCTTGGAAGAAGAAGGAGATTACCAATACTTGTCCTGGGTCCAGGTGAAGATGAGACACACATTTTCTTCTTAAAGGATGCTGTGATTCTTCATTTAGGGAGGTCTATTGAACTCAAGAATGAGAGAATTTGCTCAAGAAGTCATAGATGGTGTGGCATTGAGTTTCTCTCCCCAATAAGGATAAATAACATCAGTAATACCATACTATAGAATAAAGAAGCAAGTTTGGAATGCTGTAGCACTCAACAGGTTTATTTACAGTCAAACTGAGCATGATCATTTATCTGACATGTCTTCTATGCTTGTTTACCATAGCCCATATTCAATATGTGTAGTAACATATAAAGGAAATTTTAGGAATTATTACCCTAGGGGAGCTTACAGCAGTGGTGTGCTGGTCAATGTTAACAACCAGGATAAAAACTTGCTGCTACCTTGCTTTTTGCCAATGTCCAAGGTGTAAATATTCCACAGTGCTTGATTTTAAGATACAAGAGGACATCACTGAAAGAGGAGGTGGAAGAAATGTGCACAGTCAGCCCTTAAAACAAACAGTGTGAGCTGTCTCCAAGAGATCGATGGCTTACAACCTGTATCTAACAAAGGAACCCAAACAAATGCAGGACACACAGTCAGAATCTCCTCTTCAACTGGAAGATTGACAATAGATGAAAAGCTTTCACTCAGACTCAAAGAGAGCGTGTATTAATACAGCAGGAAAAACAGCTGCACCGCTAAGTAGAGAAGAGCATCTCACTACTGTCTCTCCTGGATCCTCAGAAGCAAAGAGAACTGTGGAGAATATGCAAGGACTTCTAAGATAACCAAGATCAACCCTATACTTTCCCCTTAAAGAAGGGCCATGGATCAGAGGAGTCATTGGTAGTCTATCACTACTTTCATGAGTGGAAATTTTCCATGCTATTAGGTGTTAAGCAGGAACCTTCCAAACAAATGATTAAAAAAGAAAAACAATTGGAAGTCATTGGAGCTCAAAAGCATACACACATAGAGACCAAGTGACTGGGCAGCTGGTAGAGAACAGACATAAGTACCACCCGCACAAAGGCTCAAACTCTTTTTTGAGTTTGGTATTGGCGGCCTGCCCTGGATACAAGCACTCCTACAGAACAAAAAATGAACCCTAAATCAGCCAGGCCCTTGGCTATGTTAGGCTTTGAATCTCTGGCAAGGAATAAGCTCTGCCTAGGAAGGGGAAAAATTCATTCCTACAGAAAGAACACCAGCAGTAATTTTCTGGGTGGAAGAGTTGTTGCTACATCTCTTACGCAAATGTAATAGGATGGGAAAAGTCTTTGGTGCTGGGGAGCTCCAGCTCCTTCCTGCCTGTAATTCATGATCCCTGAGACAATTACAAGCAATGAAGAGGCATAAGTCAAAGGAACATCAAGTATAACTAGATTTAGGAAAATAACACATTACATTTAAATATCCATATATATTTAATCCGTGTTTAATAATGCAAGGAATGCATTAGTCAAGGTTTAGGCAGATTACACATTTATGTTAGTTACAGAACAGCCCGCCTCTCTCCAGTTTCCTGGCCTTGGAGCCATAGGAATAAAAACTTCTGGAAGAGTGGAACCCATCATTGCATGCCCAAAGCGTTGCAGAAATGCAAAGGGAGGGTTGCGGAGGTCATCACAAAGTCAAGTCTGCTACACTGGATAGAACGGATGTGAACAGGAGACAGCCAAAGCTCCAGTCCCAGGACTGACTTCTTCCATTGTGTTCCTCTACCAGCTAGGGCTGGAGAAGGGTGGTGATTTTATGGAGGGACAGAGGAACCAGAATCATTTATTCCAGCTGTGATTTTTCTCTCCACTCTTGCCCTTGAGCTATACTTCTAGATTGCCAGATGGAGAACGGATGCTGGGGCGCCTGAGGAGCCTCAGGGCATGTCTCCAGAGGGCAATGCCCATGCTTCGAAGCTCTTGCTGCCATCTGGAGCAGAGAGACAGGTGAGTGGAGTGAAGGCCAGCATGCCAAACCTGAAGTGTAATCATGCTCCTTCAATCGAAACAAAAGTATCAATGGGGACAAAGTGCATCGTATGCCAAATGGTATCTGAAGTCTGGAGAGGAGAAATAAGAGGCTGGACTGTCTAAGAGGCAGAAAATATCCTCCTGTCTGATTTGACTCTCACCCAAAAGAACAAACCAATGCACTTTGAGCTTGTCATGGTTGCTTTACTTTACTTGGGCAATTCGTTCCTCACTCTAGTCTCCTACTGTAGGTTCAAAGTCACTCCCAAAGGCCACTAAAGCAGTCACAGGAACCAGCTAGAAGAAGGAACGTCTCTCTGAGACTATAGAAACCTACTGGATCAGCAAGTGGAGAGCCAGAGTGACATTCAAGCCTCTCATTCCAGTCCAAGGATCTGTGTACACACACACACACACACACACACACACACACACACACACACACAGCCTTGCCTATTAGTCCTCGCACACACACACACACACACACACACACACAGCCTTGCCTATTAGTCCTCGTCCCTGTTTTGGTGGCCCAGAGTAAGAAAAAGGCAAGCATATTAAGTGCCAGAAAACTGTGTTAAGGGCTTGAATATATTCTAAACTCCAAAAGATAAAATACTAACCTACTCCATGAATGCTTAACAATTCAAAAGGAACCTTGGCTCCAGTTCTAGCTCAGCCACTTTCCACCTGTGTGTGATTGAGTTGGCTGTGGTACTTCTCCAGATATCCTTCAGCCACACTGCTCATGGAGTCTCTCAGCTTCATCCACAGAGACCCACAAGGTATACCAGTCTCAACCCAAACACACACAAAGAGATGAAGAAGTGCGCTGCACCAATGCCTTGGGGAAGCAAAATTGTGCTGAAGTTCCAGACATGATCTAATCTATATTCTTGAGTCAGTCATGAAACACGTGTGTGTGTGTGTGTGTGTGTGTGTGTGTGTGTGTGTGTGTACTGAATAACTACTTATCTAACTCCATTCCCTGTGGCACACAATGCAAGCTTAGTTCCAAGCTGTTCCAGGCAAAGGACTATCTCCCCAGTTTGCTTCAGGCTTCTTTTTGAGAATGGACTCCCTCAAGATTCAAATATCCTTCCATCTCTCAGCCCCACCCAGACCTCCTCCCACAGTGGGAATGCCAAATGATCTCTTACTGTCTCTTTATGTGAAGCATAGACTTGGCAAAGCATGCTCACTCTAGCAGTTGGAACTTGGAGAAAAAAAGAAAGAAAGAAAGCAGTGAGTCATCCATCATTTTAAGCCAAGTATTTTGAATTTGCTTAAAAGAGGAAAATGGCCAGGGGGTTGGGAAGGGCAAGGGAGAGAGGGGCCCACATGGATGATGGTTAAGAGCTATCCAATTCTGTTCCAAAAAAGGTGAGTACAGAGGAGACTCTCTGAGCGTATGCTGCTGTTCCCTCCTCTGTTTCCTGCCAGGTGTCCCTTAAATCATTGTATAACGGTTGCGTTCTGCTTGCCTCTATCATGTATTATGGGGTATTAATAAATAATGGGAGGTTGTAGGACCAAAAGGCGGGAAAACCCAAAGGGAAGGTGATGGAGAGGCATAATTTAACAAGTAAATGAAAGGAGCTATTAAATCATAGTTAAATTATGCTGGCACCAGCAAGGGAAGGGGGGGGAGGATTTCCTGCTGTAAAATGCCTTCGATAAAATATTGAAATGTCTCTCTTGGATGACAGATGCACCGTGCAAACATAGGGGCGGCGCGCTGTGACCTGGGGTCCAGGCAAGGGCCTGGAACGTGGGGAGACTCAAAAGTCCCTCTCTGTGCACAGCTGTCCAAGGATGGCTCCACATTCACACTCTGATGGCCGTCCATGACACAGCCATTGCTAGTGGCCTTGGTAACCAAGGCAGCTGCTTTTCCATTGACTCCCTCTAACACATTTGGGTGGGTGGGGTTCCACCTAAGAAAGAGAAATTGAGATTTCCAAAGGTGTGACTTTTAAAAATGATCCTTTGACTATATGTAGGCACTTCATGCCTTTCTACTTTGCTCAACTAGCACTACAGCTATGAAGACTTTGATACTGGGCTGGAGATGTGGCTCAAGTGGTAGAACACTAGCTTTGGAAGCAAAGGCTCCATGTTCAAACCCAAATACCAAAACTCATTATTTAAGCTGGATATATGGGTGGCTGATACCTGTAAATCCTAGCTCCTCAGGAATCTGAGACCCAGAAGATTAAGGTTGGAAGCCATCCCAGGCAGATAAATTTCAGAGACTCTATCTCCAATTAACCAGCAAAATTTCAGTCTGGAGGCATGGCTTAAGTGGTAGAACTCCATCCATGAGTAAGAAAGTGGAGTAAGAGAGTGATCCTCTGAGTTCAAGCCCTGATACCAACAGAGAGGAGGGGAGAGGGGGGGGAAGGGAGGGAGGGACAGAGAGAGACAGAGACAGAGAGAGAGACTATTCTTTGGGGCATTAACTAAAACCTTTCAGGTAAAGGAGATCTTTGGCAGGAAAAACATTTTGTTCCTTTTTAATGCCTAGAACAGAGCAAATGGTACATTTAATGAATATTTAAATGGATAGAAGGATGAAGAGGCTGATACATGAATGGATCCTCATAAATGAGGTGAAGTAACTTGCCCAAATAAGAACTACAGAGTGTTAGAATTGTACACAATAGATGGGTTTTCAGAATCTCATCACTGAGCTCCTTGAAGGCAATGTGGTATCTCTTACTCTTCAAGAACACACAATAAACTAGATCAGAACCAGTATATGAGGACCCGGTAGATGCACACAAGGAGATAGAGATGCAGACAAAGAGAGAGAGAGAGAGAGAGAGAATGAGAGAAAATGAAAGAGAGAGAAAACACCAGGTGCCATTTTTCCTGCTGGGATTGTGCTTTTCGCTGTGGCACAGATAGCTGCTCAGCCTTGCAGTTCTCTCTGTGTTAGAAAGAAATCTCCCGTGTCCCCTGGCAGCAGACTGACACAGAAGCCAAGGCATTTCGTAGTGAGGTTTACCCTTTCCTTGTTTCCACGGATGTTTGCTTTGTCTTGGCAGAGAAACTTGCTGCCATTCAATTCTCATACATGCTGGGGCCCCAACCCTGGAGGCTGGAGGCAGGGGAACATGTGAACCAACACGCCAGGAGAATAAAGTCACAGGAGAGTAGATTTGTTTAGACAGGCAGGCTTTGTGGTCTGACAGGATGTGCAAGACATTCACCCTACCCTACACTGTAAGAAGGAACTACTTGACAAACATACTGGTAATAGAAGAACAGCTTTATCCTGCTGTCTGAATGATCGTGATCATGGCTACAAAGTTGGAACTCCAGTACTGAACCCCTCCCTTCCAAAATCATTTCAAGTTCTAGGCACTTTCCAAATTCTGGCCAGCAATGAGTGTGTGATCAGCCCTCTCCCCTCCTGCCATGCAATCCATTTTGACACTTCTCACAAGTTCTTCTGGCCAGAATTTAGTAGCATGACCATATCTCTCTGCAAGGGTAGCTGAAATTTCATTGTTATTCCTAGTGGGTATGTACCCAGCTAAAATGTAGAGGTTCAATTTCTTATTAACAGGGAAGGAGGAGCATCCGTAGGTAATTAGTCTGCCCTATCTAATTAACAGAATAAAATGAGTCCAGTATGTAGTTTAAAACTCAGCCAATAGCAATGACTGCTATAGTTAAGGTTGATGTATCTCACCCAGGAATAAATTTGTTTGGAAAATTTGGCAATGTCCAACATTTGACTTCATCCCAGGGATACAGTGTAAGCCCATCAGATTTATCACTGAGATCAAAGTGAAGGTCCTAATGAAGTTAAATCATGAGCTTGGAGAGGGCTCAAAGGAGAGAAAAGATGCATAAAGTACTCCTAAGAAGGGCCCACGAGGGAGAGACCAGAGAAGCCCCTGGAATTTCAAGTCGTAGCCAAGGGTCTTTGACTCTGAGAACATCTGTTTTAGTTGTGGCAGTGGCCAAGCTATGCTTTCCTCCACCAATGAGTAAAGCAAGGCAAAGTGTAGGAAACAGGATGGGAGCTTAATGATGCCAGAGACATCATGGAGATAAAGGAGGTAGAGATATATGGGGGATTTGAGAACAGCTGGGTTACCAGCATCTAGTAAACACTCAAGAAATATTTTGAATGGATAATGTGTATACCCTTTCTAGAGGAAGATGGCCATGTTAGTCATGTTTATGTAATGAATCATGATCTCCAGAGAAACAGAGCCAAGGTAGAGAGAGAGAAAGAGAGAGAGATAGAGAAAGGAATTTAAGGAACTGATTCATGCAATTATTACAGCTGACAAATCCAAAATGTGTGTAGACCTACAGTAGATGGGTCAGGAAAGAGTTGTGTTAGAGTGAAGACTTTTCAATTGATTGGATGAGACTCACACACACTATAGAGGACAGCCTGCTTCTCCCAAAGTCTAATAATAATTTAAATGTTAATCTTTTTTTGTCATGGGGCTTGAACTCAGGACCTGGGTACCCACTGTCCCTGAGCTCTGTCCAAGGCTAGTACTCTACCACCTTGAGCCACAGTGCCACTTGCAGTTTTCTGATGGTGTATTGGAGATAAGAGGCCCACGGACTTCCCTGCTCTGACTGTCTCTGAACCATAATCCTTGGATCTCGGCCTCCTGAGTAGCTAGGATTACAGGCCTAAGCCTCCAATGCCCAGCTTGCATATTAATCTTATGTTTAAAATATCCCCACAGCAACATGCAAACATGTTTGATGGAATATCTAATCACTGTGGCCTAGCCAAGCTTGCACACAAAAATATCACAACGATTTCCTTACCCTTATCCAACACTACAACTATATTCCCTTTCGGGCTTCATCTTGCTGCAAAGATTTCTTGATCAAAGGATCTTTAGCAAGCAAACTATATTCAAATATGTTGAAATAAAAAAAAGTGCCTCAAAGAAGGGGTTAGGCTCAGGGAACACATAATGAATTTCCATTTCAGAGTAAAAAGAAATTAGACACAAAAGCAAGGGGAGGGAGATTTGGGCATTCAGACTGGACAGCAAAACAAACCAAAATGATAGAAAATGATTAAAAACACAGGAGGTAACTGATGAAGACCCTGGCAGATGAGAAGTCTATTATTGACTAAAACATTAGACGAGTATTTTATAGAAATTGAGTTTTTGCCCTCACTGCCCTGAACAGAATCAGGGGAGCAAGGGAAGGGTGTGAATAGGCATATTGAATATGTGTATCCTGGCTTATGCTAGAGACAATGTACTTCAATGGAAAAGAGTGAAATAAGGAGAAGGGCAAAAATATAAATATTTGAGAATGTTTGGAACAAAGAATAACCTATGGGCAGCTTGCTGGTGGCTGATACATTTAATAGCTACTTAGAAAGCTGGGATCTGAAGATCAAAGATGTTTGAAGCCAGCCTAGGCAGAAAAATCCATGAGATTGTTTTCTCCAATTAGCCAGCATAAACTAGAGGTGGAGCTGTGGTTCAAGTGGTAAAGTGCCAGCCTTGAGCAAAAAAAAAAGGCCATGTGAGAGCAAAAGGTCCTGAGATCAAGTCATAGGAGCAGTATGCACATGTGTATGTGTGTGTGTGAGCACACACACACACAAACACACACATACATCAGACAAAATAAGACACCCCAATGTCCAGCTTGATTTTATATCAACATCCAGTAAGAGAAAGGAGCTGATGTATGCTCCATTCTCTTCCCTCTATGTAGGTTGGAAAACCCACCCTGGATCAGGGGATAGGCATGACTTTCAAACCACTCTCTCCATATCTGCTTTAGGTCATCAAAATTTTCTGAGTTTCTGTCCTGGGCCCTATTTATTTAGCTAGGGTCAGGTGGATATAGAACAGAAATCAGACCTTGGTATATAGTTGCTGCTGGCCATTAAGGAAGGTGTAAATAGCATGCTTTACCCCATGGCCAAGTCTTGAGCAAAATCTTTGATATTTCTTCTCCAGCTCAGCTAGGATGTTGCTTCACTCAGCTCAGAAGATCCCAAATGACCCTACCTTGTACTCCCACAACATAAAGAGACTTAACTTTTTGCTGCCCATATCTGCCTCTATGTCCCTTCCCCTGCCTAGTACTCCAAAACAACCTTCTCAGTTCTGGCTCCTGGAACTTCTGATGTCTGCCTGTCTCAGTGATTTTCTGTATGCTTAGTCCTCAATCAGAAATTCTTCTCCCCACCCTTCAGCCCATCTATGGAACTTTACAAATCCAGTGGCCAGCACTGTACCACTTGAGCCACAGCTCCACTTCCAGCCTTTTGGTAGTTCATTGGAGATAGGAGTCTTGGACACTTTCCTGCCTGGGCTGGCTTCGGGCCACGATCCTCACATTTCAGCCTCCTGAGTAGCTAGGATTACAGGTGTGAGCCACAGGTGCCTAGCTCAACAGTTCAGTCTTAAAAGATCTTAAAATAGAGGGGACCTTTCTTTACCACCACCAAATAAGCAGGAAGTCAGCAGAATTATTAGCTATTAACCACACATAGAAGCAGTAGATTCTTATTCTGTGTATAGTATAAAACATCTGTTTGAGCTAACCATTGTTTGAAAAGACATTTAAGAGCATTCATGAAACAACTACTCCATAAGAGCAAGTGATAGGGAGATTCCAATGGGAAGCATGGAAGGAGAAGGAATATCAGCTGGGAGAGAGTTAACTCTGAGGCTCGTACAAAGCCCTCACAGGACTGTGACTGAGAGGGGTCCTTGGAGCACATGGGAAGTTATTTATGATTCATTGAAGGCTGTCAACAGCATTCTTCCAGAGAATTTTGCCTCCAAGGGGAAGTCATTAAAAGAGGAGACACTGCCACACCGGAATGGATAAAGACTTCTAGCTTTGAATTTAACCCTTGTGCCCTGGACATGAATTTCTTTTTCTGTTGACTTTTCCTGGCCCTCAGTCATCAACTCTTATTTATATTTCCAGCCAATGTAGCATGTAGTGGAAAGATATTGATGTCAGATAGATGAGGATTCCAATACTGACTCTGACACCTGCACACTGGCAGCCAGGGCAACTGGGAACCCAAATTCCTTGTCTGGAAAATGGGAATAACAGCATCTAACTCAGCACCATTGTGAAGATGAAAACTAATTGCTTTTGGGAAATGGTTCAGCTCACAGAGGGCACAAAGCAAATGCTCAAGGAACAGGAGATATTTTTCTTGTCAGGCTCATTTTTCTAAAGACAGCAAAATTATTCTAAAGAGAGGGAGAGAGAGTGATCCTGTCTTATGCCTCTCTGTGCTCCCAGGAGTTAGCCAAATTCTCTCACACCAAGAACAGCACTGACTGCCTCCTTTTCCTGTCTTTGTTTAAAGAATGCTGTTCTAAAGGAATCGCAAAGGGCAGAACTGTTCTCAGGAGGCAGAGATCAGGAGAATCGGGATTTGAGGCTGGCCTGTGTAAAAAGTGGGTAAGATACCCATTTCAATCAACAAAAGCTTGGTGCAGTGACACATGTAGCTTCTCCCAGCTTTGGGGAGAAGTATAAGTAGAAGGACCACCTTCTAGGCCAAAACTGGCATCACTATGACACCCTATTCAAAAAATATATAAGGAAAACCATGCTGGGAGAATGGTTGAAGTGGGAGAGTATCTGCCTAGCAAGTGCAAGGCTTTGTGTTCAAACCAATAAATAGATAGATAGATAAGTTCATTAGTTAATATATAAATAAATTGCAATTGCACAAGTCCTTGTGGTAGCTCCTCATAATGGAGCCAACAAATAGAAGGGGGAGACCCCAAGTAACCCATAAAGGTCTGTGAGATAGTTTTAAGATAGTAGAGAAGGAGACTGGGTATCAGCTGGAGCAAGGATGTAGATCACCAAGGCATGCTCCACTGGGTTTGAGATGAATTGCTCCAAACTAAGCTTCTTTAGTTTTCTCAAGACAGGGTTAAACAGACAATGAGACAGTTTACATTTTGTTCTCTGGTAAGAAGATATTTATGTGAAATATGTCATCTTATCTTCTCTGTGAAGGGGGACACAGCCACAGCTCATGAGCGAGTCTAGCTATGAGGTAATGGCCTACAGTCTTGTGAGAACTGAGCTCCAATCTTTGCGTTGAGCCCAAATATTTGAAAGTGCTGAGAAGGAATATTTTCCCCCAAAGAGGAGATGAATATGGATGATTTGTTCTAGTTTTCTTGGGCCTTATGAAAACATATTTTCAAAACAAATCTCACTCCATGTACTGTACACAAGATTAAACTTAAAGAAGATGAAATCAATATTGAAGGTCTGCTCGAGATTCTATCTCTTTAATATACCTTTCTCATTTCCTTTAGGGGTAGAAATAGAGCTAATCGCTGTCTTTCAAATCATTGTTTTGCATTTTTTGATCATGGAGAATGAAATTGAATTAGATGGGTCTGGAGTGGTTATTAGAACCATTGCATTTGGCATAATGGACATACCTAGAGAAAACATTTACATAAGGAAATCAAAGCTGGACTCATTTTTTTATCCAGTGCTCTGACCTCTATTGGAGCTCTGACAAGCAAGATTTATCTGAGTGTATCCTACGATGGTACATATAACAGTAAAATGCATTCCCTAAGATAATGATATAAATCAACATTTCCTTTTGCTGGAAGAAAAAAATCTATCCTGTCCCCCCTCCCTCCGCCAAAAGAAGAGGTTCTTTGAAATATTTATAGGTATATTTTCCATTTGGGTTGTTATTTGAATTTTACAATCATTTAGAATAGAATTCTGACAAGTCCATCATTAATGCTAGCCCTAGCAATATCCTATGGAAAAATATCACAGTAGCACAAAATCTAGATGTGAAAAAAGGATTATGTTATCATATTAAAAGAAGGGAAGGTAAAATTAAAATAAGAGACATAGCTGAAACAATCAAAAATCAAATTCTCTTTAGGATAAAATGGTCTCTTCCAGAAATGCAGCCATTTAAAATATGATTAAAGTGATATTTTATAAGAACTAAAACAGAATACAAACTATTTTCCCTTCAGTGAGAATTTGCATAACAGGGAACTGTAAATGGAAAAGAGGGATTTTTTTTTTTAGTCATTTAGAATGAAGCCTCTTCCCTTTGACAATTTCTCAACACAAGTGCTTACCTACACCGGTAATTAACTATACAATTCCTAGGGTCCCATCATATCAGACTCAGAAAGCACAGGATGGAGAGGCTGACTGTTTGAAACACTCCCATCCCACCCCACCCCAGATATTTCTAAAACCC
The DNA here is from genome assembly GCF_000151885.1 of Dipodomys ordii. Lineage (NCBI taxonomy): Eukaryota > Metazoa > Chordata > Mammalia > Rodentia > Heteromyidae > Dipodomys > Dipodomys ordii. The sequence continues at coordinate 13,972,104 of NW_012267251.1, forward strand.
AGCAATGTTTGAGACCCTTTAGTTTGAATGATCTCTGGGAACTACAGGTAGATGAGGATAGAATTCAGAGCATGCTTCACTGCCACCTACTCCATCCACTCAAACTCCTTCTGAGTTTGAGGTTTTCCTATCTATTATATTACCACAAATTAATCTCGTTAGGCCTCAGTTTCCTCATTTGCAAAATGGGATAATGTGCTTCAACGACTGCCTTAATGTTAAGGAAATAATAATCTACCCTAACATGATAAAAGTTATTTCTTTTCATGACTGTTTAGATGATGTGGCCACAAGTGTATAGAGAAATGTGTTAAACAGCAACAGTCATACAGGTCAAGAAAAATGAATAGAGAGATCACAAAGTAAGTAGATGAGAGCATAACTAGCAAGTGGAATTTTGTGTGGTCATCTAAGTGCAGGGCAAGAATAACTGTGAATTAATTGGTAGGCACAAGTTGAGATGAAATGAACTTGGGTGGGGGTGGAATGAGAAGGCAGAATGAAGTTAGGAGATAGTCAGCCTGGTATATGCATGATCAGATCAGAATGGCTGTTAGGATATGTGTGGTTTTGTGAAAGGCATGTGGGTGGTAAGGACTTGGTGGAGAGAATGGAGGCTTGTGACTATCTTCTTTGAAGACTTAGTGGCAAAAATCAGAGAGGTGGGAAGAAAGGAAGTTTCTGAAGATTTGTGTTAAAAAATGGGTGGGCTCTATCTGTCTAGAAAGAGGAGCTAATGGCTGACACAGCATTTAGAAATTTCAGACAAGAAAAGCTTTTTAACTCTTTTTCTAACGCTTAGGCGAATCATTAGAACTCTGAAACAGATGCAAAAGATTTCCCTGATTACCTTGTATTTAAAGAATCCCACAGACTCTACTCCCAAATTACTCAGGCTGATTAAAAACTTTGGCAAAGCAGCAGGGTATAAAATTAACCCTCAAAAATCAATGGCTTTTCTGTATGCCAACAATGAGAAAAGTGTGGCTGAAATTAGGAAAGCAACTCCATTCAGAATAGCCCCACAAAAAATAAAATACCTAGGAATTAACTTAACCAAAGAAGTGAAGGACCTCTATGATGAAAACTTTAAAAACTTGAAAAAGGAAATCAAAACAGAATTTAGAAAGTGTCAAAAACTCCCATGTTCCTTGATTGGAAAGATCAACATCGTGAAAATGGTAATACTTCCCAAGGCATCTACAAATTCAATGCGATACCTATCAATATTCCATCCTCATTCTTCAAGGAAATAGAAGAGGAAATCCAAAAATTCATATGGAACAATAAAAGACTCCGAATAGCTAAAATGATCCTCAACAGAAAGAACAGTGCTGGAGGAATATCAATACCAAATTTCAAACTCTACTACAAAGCCATAGTAATCAAAACAGCTTGGTACTGGCACAAGAACAGACCTCAGGACCAGTGGAATAGAATTGAAAACCCAGAAATGACCCTACAGACCTAGAGCCATCTAATTTTTGATAAGGGAGCTAAAAAAATAGAATGGAAGAAAGACAGCCTCTTCAGTAAAGGGTGCTGGCAAAATGTGTTAACTACTTGCAGAAAACTACAGCTAGATCCTTATATATCACCCTGCACCACAATCAACTCCAAATGGATCAAAGACCTCAGAGTCAAAGCAGACAACCTGAAAACATTACAGGATGAAACAGGAGAAACCCTAGGTCT
>NW_012267251.1:13975343-13989929 GCF_000151885.1 Dipodomys ordii
TGGCGCTGTAGCTCAAGTGGTAGAGCGCTTGCCTTGAGCTGAAGAGCTGAGGGACAGTGCCCAGGCCCAGAGTTCAAGCCCCACGACCGACCAAAAAAGAAAAAAAAAAAGTAGGAAAGGAGAGTGTTATGCTTCTCCTACAACTAACTTAAGACAGAAACTCAAAGGCCCAAACAACTGTATTCCAAAGGGGCAGAACACTGGTTCCCTTTAGGTCAAACTCGTGAGGTTTAAATTTAAACCATTGGGAGTTCCTCTTTTGGATAACAGATAAATTGATCTCCCTAGTGGAATAAAAGTCTGGCTTTCACTCACTCTGTGCTCTATGTAGGAAATACAGTAGTAGCCTTCCTTGAAGTCTTCATCACCTGTGAAAAATAATTCCAAATGTCACCTCATCCATATTACTCTCTTCCTGGCAAGTGTTTCAACTTGTCTAGTAATCATCCATCCCCAAGAGAACAGCACTCTGCTTTTACTTCATAAAGTAGCTGACATCCTTGCACGTGATCTTATTAGAAGACAACTTTCCACTTGGTTTGCAAGAGGGTCCAGAAAATCCCTTCCACAGGAATGGGGTACTGGGACAGCTCACTTGACTAAGCTGAACTTGTCCTGGTGCTTCCCTGATTCTTCTGAATGCAATTCTCCTCTGTACACTGTCTCTATGCCCCCCTCCATCCCAGCTGTCCACACATCAACTTCTCAGCCAGCACTTCTTCCATATCACGACCCAAGTAAAGCAAGTAAACTCATCCATTCACGGACTCTCATTGTTCTCTGCTCTTCCCAACTCTACAATAATTGCCAAGACTTAAGATTTTCTCACTGGTTTTGAATTTCATCTGTCTGCTCACAGCAGAATGTAAGCTTGAGGACCCCCTCTGTCCCATTGTCTGTCATACCTCCTGCATCTAGAAGACTGAGTAGTGCAGAATTGGCACTCAGTCATTCTCTATTGTATAGGTGGATGAGTGGAAAGTATCTGAACTCTGTGCCTTACTGATACTGCGGAGTAGTCTGAACACAGTGGGCCCTATTGACCAGTGAAGTCTAGCATAGTAACATCTAATGACTATATTAGCTTCATGAACTATAAATTAAGAAAGAAAGGAGATGTGGTTGGGCCAATCATTTTTAACCATGTTGTCAGATTTATTCAGTCTTGCAGCAGAGTAGCAGGGCTCAGTGACAGAGTTTATACTTAACATCCATTCAATCTTTAACACACACACAAACACACAGAGAGAGAGAGAGAGAGAGAGAGAGAGAGAGAGAGAGAGAGAGAGAAAGTATAGTGGTATATCAGCTTCAGAAGTAAACACAGACATAGAAAGGAATGCATGTGCACGCACGCACACACACGCACACACACACACACACACACACACAAATGCCCACTCTCCTGTTACCTCCTATTTAGAGACCCCTCAGTAAACGGTCTCCAATTAAATATGGCATGATGCTACATTTCTCAGGGGAATTCTCCTACCTGCAGAACCCCATAGTGCAGAAACTGATCTCATAGAAAACATGAAAAAGGGTCCCCCAAAGCAATTATATTTGTCCTATTTCAGAAATATTTGTTTAACCCAGTAACTACAAAAGAGGTGTGGAAAGAGAGACCTTTGGATATCATTGTTTCGTGCAGATGTATTTCCTCTACATTAAAGGTACATCTTGAATTTTTTCTAAATAAACGAAGAAAAACCCACAATGCCATTTGTTCCTCATTATGCTCTATACACGTTCAGCGATTGCTGAGAATGTAGAAGGAAACAAATTCCAACTCCAGTTTAATTTCCTTTTTCCTGTGTGGCATTGAGCTCAGTGGGTGCTCTTACAAGTTGACAGGGGTAACATTGCACCTATTAGCACTCATCAGCCAAAAGTAGATTGTTCAAGTTTCAAGAAATGTTTTTTCAAATTGGATTTAGTTTAGTGAGAAAATAAATTAAGTCAGAAATCCTTTGAGGCAAATTACATATTGAAATGAACAGTTTGATGCACAACCCCTCCATTTCCCTTCAAAAAAAAAAAGGCAAAGAGAGAAAGGAAAAAAGCAGAAGCCTTGCTTGTCTAAGCTGTGAGAATGTCTTCTGCTGCTACATCTGCGAATGCTTTACAAGACATGTCTACAGTTTGAGTTTTACAGCCCGTTTGATTGACATTTGCATGGTGTCTGCGGCTGTATTTCTGGAGGAATCTCAAAGCTACTGATTTCCAGTTTTTAATCACCAGAGTATTTATTTTCTACCCTGGCGTAATCATTCATGGCTCCGTATTTATTTTTTATGGGAGACCATGCAAAATGAAAATCAGGGTGAATTAGTAACTTGATCTTGTATCTGTCAAGGCCTGATAGGTTGTACCTGCTCTAGGAGCTGGAAGACAAGTGCCAACCTCACCATGTTGGAAAAATTGAACACATCTCTGTTGTCAAGGACACGACACTTGTACCTGGGAACAAAGAGAGCAGAGAAGGCTAATGAAGGAAGAGGCCATGCAACCCTGACAAATACACAGCCTCTTGCCCCCTCTGTTCAGAACCTGAGGTCATGTTTGCAGCGGCTGGTGACACCTGCAGAAGGGTAAGATGTGTAGAAATTATTTTCATCCCTTCCTACTGAGAATGGAAAGCACCATAATTGAGCAGCCTGCTACTCAGGAAAGGAATGAATAAGCACTTGCTTTCCACTGTGGATTAGTCCAACAGACTGGTTGGTGAGCGTGCGTGTAAGAGCAGGAGCAGAGGCAGCTTGCCCACAAGCGCGCCAGGGCTTCTTCTGCTTGGTGTTACAGGATGTGCTTAGGGGCTGTTGTTGTTGACATATTTTTAAGAATGCATTTGGATTAAACTACTTAAACTCCAAGAGATAGCAACCACTATTCCAGCATGGTGGTGCATACATACAATCCAAACACTGAGGAAAGAGTTCAGGATTAGCCAGGGATTCATAGGGAGACCTTGTCACTAAAATACATGAGAGAGAAAGAGACACAGTGATTGAGACACGGAGACAGTGATGGAGGGACAGAGACAGATAAAAGACAAGAGAGAGACAAGAGAAGAGAGACAAAAGAGAGGAAAAACAGAGGAAGGGAAGAAGGAAAGAAAGGAGGGAGAAGGAGGAAAGGAAGGAAGGAGGGAAGGAGGGAAGGAGGGAAGGAGGGAAGGAGGGAGGAAGGGAGGAAGGGAGGAAGGGAGGGGAGGGGAGGAAAGGATGCACATGGAGAGAAGAAGAGAGGAGAGAAGAGAAGCCACTAGACTTGTATCTGAAAAGGCAAGTGATTTGCCTAGGGTTGCACAGCTAGTTAGGTCTTCAAAAGATTCCTTTACATAAACCAAAGAAGCAGAAGTAGGGCAAATGAAAAAAATGGTGAAAAATTAAATGCTTAAAAGCTCCATGAAATAGAGGAACTGGGAGAGGAAGTTGATAGATGCTCTGAGCAGTCCTGCCTTCCCACCCCCACCTCCTCCCCCTCCCCCCTCCCCCATCTTCTGACTTTGCTTGTCTCCAAGCCCTCCCTCAACTCTGTACTCTGCCTAGACAAGTCCTGAGCTCCTGGAATGTACCTCTGCCTTATTATCTGGAAGCTAATCACTAAATAGCAGGTGGCAGAGATTCCACCACGTTTCATCTCTCTTGCTCAGTCCTCTCCTCTCTTCAACTATCTCCTCAGGGCTAGGAATTTCGGCATCTTTAAACAGGAAGCCTCCCTGATTTGTTCACACCTGGAGTACCATCGGCTCTTCGTTGAAGACTATAAAAAGGAGCAAGGAGAACCAAGAGAAGGAGCTGTTGTCTAAAGAAGGAAGGGAAATGTCAGTGCGTCAATGTGAGCGCACACTCTGAGAGGCACGCACACATGCACGTATTTTAAGCTAAGCATTCTCTCTTTCAACTCCTCTATTTCTCTGCTCATCACTCTCAGCAGCTGTCTGACAAGACAAAGAGTATTTATTGTGTGTCACTTTAGTTATCAACACTCCACACAAATTGGTTGACAGAGGAAACAGGCAAAGTACCTTTGCAGGCTTGTTTGGGGTTGAAATAACAACCAGACTGCCTACGGGCTCCCAGAGAATAGCTTACATTTTATTCTTACAAATGTTAGAAGCTGGCTCTTGAGAGAAGCTGTCATCAGCTTGCCTGTCACCACCGGTGTCAGGAAGTTCCAACCTTCTTTAAAGAGATATATCCTATTCTCTTTATGGACTTTCCATTTTAGAAAGGACTGTGGCGGGGGGGAGGGGGAAGATCATCTGATCCAGGTTCTTGCCTTTAGTCATTTACCTCTATACAGGAGACCAAGGATTATGGTCTAATAAACACTAAGCTCTCTGTACGGCAAACAGCATCAATTATTACACATAAGCATGTAAACCGAAACCCATGGTTTCCAATCTGGAAGGCTTTGGCCTCCATGGAGCACCCTATTGCATAAATCACTGTCTATAGATTGAGTCATGTACTTGACTCCCATCTAGTCTAAACACTTCCAAAGTATTTGTTCATTCATTATATAAGTGTGAACAGCATTTGCCCCGAGCCAAAAGCTATGCTAGGTGCTGTGCTCACAATACACAGTGCACCGATCGAACTAATTCTGCCATGGTAGATCTTACAGCCAGTGCTAAAGAAAGATCCAGAGAGCCACAAACACACAGAAGGAGAGCTGTGGCTCAGATTCTGAGCATTAGATAGAGAAGGTTGAGATGGGTGGAATTCAAATTCCTTTAAAGATGGTCGTTTCTGTTTTTTGCAAAGCATCTTTTCTACCACTGTGTTCTGAAGTAGTTTTACTTACAGGCCTATAAATACTTTTTATATGTAACTGTTCTCTTCATATTAAAATAAAAGTTGGCTATCATTCACCTAAACCTTCCTCCATCTCAGACGGATGCATTAATAGGACAAAGTGTGATTTCACCATATTCTAGCAGTTCCGGTCATCAGTTCTTCCCTACATCTGAACTGGCTTTGCTTCACTGAAAGTTAACTTCAGAATCCTCTATACTCCATCTCCCAGGAATGCTGCCTCTCTAGGGACCCATGGAGAAATGAAGAAAAATATTCCTATTTGGTCACAAATTCCACCTCCGGGGGGCAGGGGTACCCCATCTCCACCCTTGAATTGGGTGAGGTCGGAGGCAATGGCTTGTGGTTGATTTTGGTATGCTGTGGAAGAGCAGGCCAGGAGCCACGGGACATGACTTGTTGCTCTATTAGACACGCTCGATAATCTTCTGAAACGAAGAAAGAACACAAAGATTAGGTGGGTAGATTTACCTGTCAAGAATTGTGAATGCAAAATTAACCCAGAAAATATAGCTATACTTGAATAGGGGCCAAACCAGATAATGGATGAGAAAAAACTGTTAACTCTTTGAATCAAGGAGAATTACAAAATTCAACACTAAATAGTATCTGTGTGTGTGTGTATACACATATATATGTATATATATACGTATATGTCCACATATATATATACATTCAAGTTCAAACATAGAAGGTAGCATCCATTCTGTATTAGACATTACTGATAGGCACTAAATCTACTCATATTGAAACTAGTCCTTGGATATTTATTTATTTATTTACTTATTTAACTGCTGTGAGTACTGAAGCTTCAGCTCCAGTTCTGGCTGCTATCCTTCAGCTTCTTTGCTCAAGGCTAGTTCTCAACCACTTGAGACACAGTTCTACTTCCTCAACTCTTTTTTTTTTTTTTTTTAGCAAAGAAAGCATAGTGCCAAAGCCCATTATAAAGATAATTAAGCCAGGCACCAGTGGCTCATGCCTAAAATCCTAGCTACCTATGAGGATGAGATCTGAGAATACCAGTTCAAAGCCAGCCTGTACAGACAAATCCAAGAGACTCTTATTTTCAACTAGCTAGCAAAAAATCCAAAAAGGGAGAAGTAGCTCAAGGGGTAAGAGGGCCAGACATGAGCCAAAATAACTAAAGGGAAAGCATAAGACCCTGAGTTCAAACCTTCAAACCAGCATACACACACACACACACACACACACACACACACACACACACACACACACACACACACACACACACACACACACACACACAGTCAATATTTTAAGCCTGGTAACAATGGTTAAAACAGTCACATGGATGCCAGGTTAGTGTGTGCAAAGGCAGTGGGGTTAGAGTCAAAAGACACAGCTTTATCCTGGCTTAATATCCAACTCAAGTCTGAACTTTGAAATATCCCCTCCTTCTTATTTTTCAGCTCTGCTTTTTTGACCTGTAAAAAATATCAATCATAGAATTCCTGGTTCTATGATTCCAAGTACAGAAATCAGACAGGGCTTCTGGAAAGTGTTCCTTAACTTTCCAAATCCCAGGTATCCTTTCTAAAAACGGGACAGAATAAGACTACCTTATCTGCATTAGGCCTGGGAATATGATAAAAAAAATATTCCCTAACAGGCCCCACAGGTCCTTATTCCAAGCAACTCTATCAGGATGACCTATTAGTAAAAAAAAGAAGAAAAGAAATCAAGAAGCCAAGGGATGGTGCCAATCTAGGAAGTACCCTTTGGAATACAGATCTATTTACTTAGCAACTAGGAACCTCCAGGCATATCTTATCCAGTTCTCCTTTCTTCCCTCCTCTCTCACCCACTGCCACCATGACAGCAAAAAGAAGAAAGATCATGGCAGATTGGGGGGGGGTGCAGTTAGACTGCATCCACTTATAGCACTGATTTTCACTGAGGTAATATCTTCATCTGCTGCCAACGAGACTTGTTGGTGTGCGTGACTGTTGCTTCACCCTGACTCATCATGCCCTGCTTGTGCCAGCGAATCCAGAAGCCATTGTTTTCTGGTGATCTCTGGCCTACTTTTCTCAAAATGCTGTGCGGCGGTTGGGGAGCATGGTGGGGGTGGTTTGACTTGTAGTCACGAAGCCAACCCAGACTTGGAGGGATTCCAGAAGGCAAGGTCCTCCCACGAGTGCCTGTAGAACTGTCCTAAATCTCCAAAAGAGAAAATATCCACAAGTGTCTTTCTAAAGGGTGAAATCTGAGCGCTCAGGACCTCAGAATGTACCATCCAGAGTCAGTATGAAGAACGGGGAAAAAGTGCAGTGGGAAGATTGTTTGCATGTGGAAGTCAAATAAACGCTACCTGTACCTGCCCCAGGACAACCCCACATCACATTCCTTTCTGTGTTTTAACTCCATGACTTACCATGTATGTCAGCTGCACCTTTTGAAACGCCTTCTCCAACCTCATAGCCTCTTTACATGGAGCTAACTCCTCCTTCTCCTTAACCCCCTACTTCAACGTTGCCTTCTCCAGAAGTCTTCACTGACTCTCCCTAAGGCAGTAGATGCCTATCTTGAAGCTCTCTGGGTGTGCTGTGAGGGTACTTCCCTCTGCCCTGCATAGACTTCGAACTTCTCATGAGCTAGCATTGGCTCATTTCATCTGTCTCCTTCCCTCTAGCTTACTCTCAACCTTGCATGTCCCTTACAGGACTAAATGATCTGGCTTTATCTGCGTGTTAGCAGTGTGTTCTGAGAAATTTACTTCACTTCTGTAGTTGTCGTGGTGGTTGTTTTTTTCTCTGCAGATTGAAAAGAACAATCCAGGTCTTGTTGGGATGTTGCTCATTGTTGAGGGGCATAATGTTGCCCCTTAGACACAGAGCTCATTTACACAGTGCTGTGGACCTGAACTGGGAATGATGAAAAAGAAAGAAAAGGAATGAACATGCACACAACCACTTTGCAGGGCCTTTTCCTCATGGAGCTATTCTCCCAGTACCAGCAGCTTCCTTGCTACAAGAAAACCCACGGGGTTTTGTTTGTTGTTTGACTTTGCTGAGCTGAAGATTGAAGGCTTGTGCATGCTATGTGAGAGTTGTGAGAGTTCTATCACTGAAACACACCTCCAGTGAGTGAGTTGAAAAAAGAAGCAGATGACTCTTAAAAGTTTTCCTGGGAATCCAGCATCTATATATATACTTGATTAAGTAACTAATAACAGATTGTCTTGTCATTTCTTTCATTGGCCTTATACGCCTGAACCTCCCTCTCCTTCCAAGTGAGGGCCAGCTCACCCAGAGAGTTTCTAATGATTTATCCATATACTTTGAGAGCCTCCTGGAAACCTAACAAGAGGCCGGATATGTAAGGACTTTGCCCGGGGAAGTTTCAAATGCAAGAGATAGGAAAGTAGGAACATGTTAACAGCAGGCTATGGAATCACTATTTGGTTATGTGACGATGCCATTAGTTCCAGCCCACAATACCATATCAGGGGACTGCTCTCACCCATATCTCATCCTCCAAACCACACATGTACTCTCCCTGCCCTTCACATAGACCCACATAGTGCCCACCCTGTAGGAACATGCAGGACTCTTTACTGCTCAAAGGACCCCAAATCCTCTCGTGAATCAGACTGAATCAGAGCCTGAGTCATCTAGGACACTTCTGACCCAGGGCTAACTTATTCAGTGATCATTTACTGAGCAAATTTTCCTGACCCAGGCCCTGATTCTTTCTAGAACATGCTTCAGAGTCCCACTCCCCAAGTCAACCCAAGAAAGACAAGTCACTTCAGGCCCATGTGATGAGTCAAAAGCTGGCCATGGTGGCGTTTACTGAGAAAGAGTTGTGCTGAATCTGGATACAAACCATTTGCATTTCGTTCATTCTGCAAGGACACACAGGGCATTATAAAACCATACCCACAGATGCACGGAACTGTCACGGAAGCAGAGCCAGGGCACAGTGGCACACTGGAGAGAGGGAAACAGTCAGAGGATAAGAAAGGAACAAAAAGAAGAGGAGAATTTCTCCCAGAAGAAGATGACCTTCCGCTTCTATTCATCCTTTGTTTTTCAATGTTGAGCTTTATGCATGCTAGGCAAGCGATCTACAACTAGCTACATCCCCAGATGTGGCCTACCGCCTCTACTGTCAACAATAGCCAAAGAACCACAAAAGCACTTTCATGACTTTCCCATGGTTACCTCCAAAGCGGTCTAGGATCTGAGGGGTGAGGGAGAGGAAGTACCTTATGTGCAAACAAAGAGTAGTGGTAGGATCTAATTTACATTTGTCAACAGAGGAAACTGGGGATATTGTAAAGCAAAATATGGAAGCACAGAGGAGTTTTAGGTCTGTGAAATTAATCTATATGATGTTATCATGGTAGATATGTGTCAAATCCACATTGTTCAAATCCATAGAATATATAACAAGAGTGAACACTAATATAAACTGTAAACTTGAGGTGACAGTGATGTGTCAAGGTACATGCACCAACTATATAATAGATGGACCACTCTCTAGGAAATATTTGGAGTGGAAGAATCTGTCGATATATTTGGGGACAGGAAATAGAAAGCACATCTCTGTTCCTTCCACTCAATTTTCCTGTGAACTTAACTGAGAACTGTTTAAAAAATAGTCTATTAAGAGGAAAAGTTAAAAATAATGGTTGCCAGGCACCGGTGGCTCACACCTTTAATACTAGCTACTCAGGAGGCTGAGATCTGAGGATCATGGCTCAAAGCCAGCCTGGGGAGGAACATCTGTGAGATTCTTATCTCCAATTATCCACCAGAAAGATGGAAGTGGCACTGTGGCTCAAATGGTAGAGTGCTCACCTTGAGCTGAAGAGCTCAGGGACGGCTCCCAGGCCCAGAGTTCAAGACCCATGACCAACAAAAAGAAAAGAAAAAGCTTGAAAATTCTTTGACCTCTACCAAGAAAAGATAGGTCTATATCTCTCTTATCTGACTTACTTGTCATCAAGAAAAAGACTAGTCAAACTAGATGGAAAAGTCCATGCACATCCCACTTGTTCCCTGATACACTTGTATCTTGGCCACTAAATGTAAAATTTGAGAGGCCACCATGCTATGAGGAAGTGCAAGCCAATGGAGTGGGCTGTGTGGGACTTACAGCTGCCAGCTGAAGTTAACATCACTTGCCAATGTGTAAGCAGTCCAAAGTGAGCATCACTTCCCAGACGTGTGAACAGATAAGTCTGGTGATCCTAGCCACCACCCCTAGTCTCCAACTCCCCTAGACTTTGAGTTTTCCCAGCTGAGAATGCACACATGGTAGCGCAGAGATAAGCAGTCTTTGCCATGCCCTGTTTGAATCCCTAACTACAGAACCTGCAAGCCATTTGTTTTGTTTTATTTTACACCATTCTTGTCTGGGAGATCTGTAGTGACCACAGGGCTTCAGCAATCAGTGAGCCAGGGGTTAGAGATAAACGGTGTTAGAGAAAGAGAAAAGGAATCCACAGCAGAGCATAACATTACAATGACCTGAAGGACGCCACTTACACTGTTTTCATTTGTGAGATGAAAAGGGAAGAAAACATTCTCACATTTCACATGTGCTCCCTGGGCCTAGCTTCTGGAAGAGTGGTAATTTTGGGGCACTCACGTGGCTCCTCGTTTATTGCTGTCCTATTCTAGGAGGCCAGCAGCCTCCTACCCTGTAGAAGCCCCCTGAGGTTGGGAGTAAATGACTTCACAGTAGGACATCTGGTGACGTCAAGTGGGCCCCCTGGAGAAATGTTGCTTTGGGACTGTTTTGGAAGATCATATTTAGGAATTACCTCCTCCCAGGAGGAGAAGAGTGCTGCCCCCTGATAACACCTACATAGCTGTCTCTACAACTGGGGCTTCTAGCCCCTTCTTCCCTCACTAGCTCCCAAGCACATTTTAGGAGGTGATCAAGAGTGTACCCCCAACCCCTCCAACGATATTCCAGAAATTTTCCTGAGATTGTTGACATATGTCATCCTAAACTAGATCAGAACTGGCACTGGGAACTTGGATTGAGAGAGTTCCTGAGAGTTTTCTACTGCTTGAGGAAGAAAAGAGACCAGATTTTTTACCCCTATTCTTCCCACCAGACCTTTAGGAGTGTTGATCTTCCTTTAAGCAGGTCTTTATGAGAGCTTGAGCTCATTTCTGGCTTTAGGAGGAAAGGAAGCCTGTAGTCAATAGGCAATGGCCAGGAACCCATAAGCTCACCTGTGTGGGAACACCCAGTACCTCTAAGGTCCTTGAGATGAACAAAGTCAGACTCTATACATTCAGTAGGTAAGTGAAAAGCGCTCCCTGATCGGCTGGGGTCACCCAGAGACCTCCATTTTGGTTTTCTGAACAGCCCCATCTTCTAAGGACATGCTGTCAGAAGGCCTTATTCTCCACTTTTCTTAGTTCCAATTCAATCTCTTCCTTCCATGTGGTAAGTGAATAATACCTAAAGTTAAAGGCTACTAAAATTTATCAGAGTAGAACTAAAGGACTCTGAATCCCAAGGCAAAGTTCATTGTTCTGGCTGCCCAACTGTGGCTCATAACTATAATCTTAGCTGCTCAGGATGATGAGATCAGATGATCCTGACTTGAATTCAGCACAGGCAGAAAAGTCATGAGATTTTTTTTATCTCCAATTAATCAGCAAAAACCTGGAAGTGGAGCTGTGGCTCAAGAGGTAGAGCACTAGCCTTCAGTGAAAGAGCTAGCATGAGAGCAAGGCCATGAGTTCAAACCTCAGAACAAGAAAAAATAGACTTTCAGTTGCCTGACATCCAGTCCTTCCTCCTCAGTTCCCAATCCAGTTCTAGACTCCAAAACCTCTAGAATATTTTAGAGGCCCTGCTCTATTTTTCAAGAATATTTGCAATGAAAGGTTCGGGTCCTTTTAGAAATCAAGGCATTTCCATTCTCCTCTCTGCCTCTCTTCTTTTCACCCTACTCCCCCCAATATCATGTTTGCTTTTCTGTTTCCTTGACTACATAAAACATTTCACATTTGCCAGTTACCATACACACTATTTTCTGTGAATACTAACATTATACTTAGATATACCGATACGATTCAATTTTGGTCAATGTGCTATTTGGTATTTTCAATACATCATATCCATTGAACACATTTTGGAACATGCTAAGAATGCTAAAAAATGGAGAAACTAGCTCAACATAAACATTCTAATAGAGGACTAGGAAGGTGGCTCAGAGGTAGAGTGGCTTGCCTTACATGCATAAGGCCCTGGGTTTGATTCCTCAGCACCACATAAGCAGAAAAAGCCAGAAGTGGTGCTATGGCTCAAGTGGTAGAGCACTAGCTTTGAGCTGAAGAGCTGAGGGACAGTGCCCAGGCTCAGAGTTCAGGCCCCACAACTGACAAAAAAAATTCTAATAGAGAGGCAGATGATCCTACATTACATCTGTTTGTATGAGAGTATCATCGCCCCCAACAGATTTCTTAAGGGTTTGTATCATGTATTTCTCTATTGTGTATCCTTCACAATCCTAAGCATAGTATTTTCACATATGAAGACATGCATAAATGTTTATTAAGCTATTTTTCCAGGCACTGATGAACCACTTCCTGTCAGGAAGCTGAGATCCGGAGGATCACTATTGGAGGCCAGACTGGGCAAAAAAAAAGTACATAAGATTTTATCTGCAAAATAACCTGCAAAAAGCAAACCTGAAAAAATGTGGCTCAAGTGATACAACATGAGCCTAGTGATTGTAAAGCCCTGGGTTCAAACTACAGTACCATACACACAAAAAAGCTGAATTATTTTTTATAGAAAGAGGGCTTCCTCTGTGATAAGCAGAGTACTAGATATTTCCATAGCTTAAAAACATTGCTCCCTTTGACAACCGGTAGCAATTATTTATTGCCTCAATAAAGATGATGGATTAAAATGATAACTTTTATTATTTCTCATGGATCTGCAGTCAGTTGGTCTAGACTGGGTTCAGCTGGTCTTTGTGGCTGTGTCCCTGTGTCTGTGGTCAGCTGGAAGACAAACAAGCAAAGCTGACCTAAGGTGACCTAGGCTAGGGCAGGAGGAATGACTGGGCCTTCTCCTCTCATGGTTTTTCACTTTTCAGCAAGGCTAGGCCAACCTTACACCCTGGATGGAGAAAGCAGAATTGCAAAAAGCAAGTGGCAACACACACAGACTTCTGAGGTCTTGGCTCAGAGCTGGCCTACCTTTGCCTAGCTCACTCTGCATTGACCAAAGCAAGCCAGTAGGCCAGTCTCACATTCAAATGCTGGGAAATCCTTTCTACCTCTCAGTGGAAGGAATAACCACGTCATATTGGGATGTGCTCCAGGAACATTGTCTGTTTTGCTGTCCATCTACCACATAAGTCCGATGTTAAAACAATGGAAGGAAATAGAGGTCAAAGAAAGACTAGTGAAAATAATTTAAACTGGATTGTGGTGATGGTAGCCAAAGCTGTAACTTTACTAAAAATTATTGAACATTCACAATTTACAATGGCTGGATCTCATGATATGAAAATGATGTCTTAGTAAGGTTCCGGCAAGAGGGGAGTGTGACCAAAATTTTTAGTTTATTGAAGTTCATTCAGTTTGTAATTGTCCAAATCTGCATTTCAACTCAGCTATTCTAGCCTGAAACTCCATAATCTCTCAATTGCAATGTCAGTTATCATACATTAAGTCTTCGAATCTTAGCATCAAGGAGCCTGTGAACTTGAAAGAATGTCTACAAATTATTCTGTATTCTTTCCAGTAAATGAACATGTTAGGTATGGAGTGTGTGTGCAGAACTCCTCTCCTTAGGTTGAAAAACAATAGAAATTGCTCTATAGGAAACAGGTGGATAAAATGTGACTTATCTTCTTTTGGGACCCAGGGTGATTAGTGCTGAAAAGAACCCAAACCATTGCTCTTTCCAGAAGCAGAAGATGCAGATGCTGCTTTGGGTTAGAGTTCCTTCCACCCCATGCTGGCTATATCCTGGGCAGCCAAAGTGTCTGACGTGATCAGATTCTGGTATTCACAACATTAGCATTTTTCTTCTATTTTCTTACCCGGAGTCCAAATCTCAGTGTCCTCTTTGGGGCTCACAGTGGTTGCATTCAAATTAAAGTTGGCCCCTGGGCACTTCTTTGTGGGTTTAAAGTCTCTGGCATAGAACTCCAGGAAAGAGAACGATGTTTTTAAAACGGATGTGCACAGTATGCTCTTTGGCTATTGAGCTTCTGGGGATCTATGAGGACACTGAACAAATGGGAACAGGCCTGTTTTTATCATATAATTTGGATGTGTTTCTGGTGGTGATTGCGGGGTAGGGGGTGGGGGTTAAAATTCAGAGGAGGAGATGCATCCAAGCTCTCCATAAACAGAGCTTTGAAGAGCAAATTGAGCAGCTTTCATCAATCACACACAGACCACATCAAAAGCTGCCTGAGGAGAATCACTGGCTGGATGTCAGGCAGGGTCAGGCGAGCGTTATCAAACGCACTTTCAAGATATTATGAACCAGAATCAGAGGGAGAAAAGGAGGGAAGGAGGAGGGCCAAAGCCAAGATCATGAGGGAGAAGAAGGTAAATAAGATGGAGAGCAGAGAAGTGGTAAAGAAGGTATGGGGTGGGGAGAAAGAAAGAAAGACTGAGGGAGAGGAGGGGGCACAGAAAGACATACACATACATAGCAGGGGACCCAGAGGAAAGAAGACAGAAGCAGAAGGGATCATGGAGCAAACAGAACAAAAGTAAATCAACATCAAGAGACACAG
>NW_012267252.1:0-1345 GCF_000151885.1 Dipodomys ordii
ATCAGGGAGATTGTCTCATGGCCATTGTAATGCCTGATAGTTTCCTGAAGAACAGTCCCGGAATTCTCTTCCCACCACTGCAGCATTGAAACTTGCTCAGTAACACCAAGGGGAAAGTCTTCATGTGATTTAGTCATGAGGCATGAAGAATGATGGCTTCTCTATTTTACATTCATAACAAGAAAAGCTGTTATGCTGATTTCAATCTTTTTTTTTCTGTCAGTTGTGGGGCTTGAACTCTGGGCCTGGGCACTGTCCCTGAGCTCTTTAGCTATTACTTGAGCCACAATGCCACTTCTGGTTTTCTGGTGGTTAATTGGAGATAAGAGTCTCATGGACGTTCCTGCCTGGGCTGGCTTCAGATCTCAGCCTCGTGAGTAGCTAGGACTACAGGCATGAGCCACCAGAGTCTGGCTTTTGATCTCTTATTTTAAGGAACTGAAAATAAGACTAGATACAATGTTTGCATAAATGCATATATCAATATGAAAGCCTCTTGTATAACGCATTGATGCCAATTAAAAAAATACACAGTAAAGAAGGGACAGTATCGAGAGCATAATCGAGCAATCATAGGTCATAAAGATGTTTAAACTCAAGTAAAAAACCACCACAGAAGGCAAAACTGGAAATCTCAAATACTACTAAGATAACTCACGTTGTTAGGAAAGTAATGCTTAAGTTAAGGTATATTTGTAAGGATATTATATTTTTTTCTAACTTAACTATGGCAGATAGTTTTAAATTTTAATTTTGGTGGTACTGGGGTTTGAACTCAAGGCTTTGAACTTACTAGTGCAAGGTGCTATAATCTTTGAGACATACCTCCATCCTTGCTTTAGTTATTTTAAAAATAGAGTCTGACATTTATGTTTACTAAAGCTATCTGGGATTTTCATCTTCCTGTCTATCCTTCCACCAAAGCTAAAACTACAAGCACACACCCCCATGCCTGGCCTGTGAGTTGAGGCAGGGTTTGGCTATTTGCTCAAGTTGGCCTCAAATTGCAGTCCTCTGAATTTTTGCTTCCTAACTGGCAATTGCCTTCTATGATGGGATTATAGACCCGAGCCACAGTACTTGGCCTCTTATCTTCCTTGGACTGGAAAATTAAGACTTGTTAAAATCCAATTACCTGCCATTTTAGCAGCCTGGTATACAGGGATTCTAAGATCTTATGTGGCTATCAAAACCATTTCCATTCCCTCATTTTTCTTTGCCTGCCATTAAATTGTCCTGTTTTAGGGCTTAGAAACTTGAGTCTTAGATACTGAGGACACTGGTGAAAGACACAAACAGCAGTTGGTAGAGCTGAGGCTAAAACACACATTTCCTACATCTTCTA
>NW_012267252.1:1395-2998 GCF_000151885.1 Dipodomys ordii
AAGATTATATTTGTATATCTGTGTAGTAGTATATTGTAAACATGTAGCCTATTGTTTACTGTTTTATCTTTTGGTGCTTGTGCAAGATGTCTCTGTCTTAGGTCTACTATGTGCTACAGTTATGTCATCAACATGTTTTACTATTCTGTGAAATTTAGAAGCATTGGGATTGTTTGATCCTATCATTGACCTTTTTAAAAAATATCAGAGCTGGGGCTGGGAAGGTGGCTCAGTGGTAGAGCGCTTGCCTTGCATGCCTGAGGCCCTGGGTTCGATTCCTCAGCACCACATAAGCAAAAAGAAAAAAAGCTGGAAGTGGTGCTGTGGCTCAAGCGGTAGAGCGCTAGCCCTGGGCTGAAGAGCTGAGGGACAGTGCCCAGGCTCAGAGTTCAGGCCCCACGACCGGACCCAAAAAAAAAATAATCAGAGCTCACAGACAATATTGGAGAAGGTCAACATTACTTCATATTCACACCAGTATATACAAGAGTTATAGTTAATCCAAAATACCATTAGCTCTTAGTATCTATTTTCTTATTGACAATAATAATTCTTATGGGGATGAGGTATTATCTATTTGTTGTTTTGGATAGTTCTTACCTGACCTAGTCTTAAAACTAAATTTAAAGAGGCTTGGGCATATGGATCACTAACTTTCCTAGCCACTGTAAGGCCCTGAGTTCAAACCTCAGTATTATACATACATACATAAGTACATACATACGTGTATATATATATATGCAAAAGAAGGAGATGAGCTGGGCATCCCTGGGTCACTCCTGTAATTCTAGTTACTTAGGAGGCTCAGATCTGAGAATTACTGTTTAAAACCAGGGAAGCAAAGTCCATGAGACTTTTTTTCTTTGTCAGTCATAGAGCTTAAACTCTGGGCCTGGGTGCCATCCTTGAGCTCTTCAGCTCAAGGTAAGCGCTCTACTACTTACACCACAACACCACTTCCAGGTTTCTGGTGGCTAATTGGAGATAAGTTAATTGGAGATGTCTCACTGACTTTCCTGCCCAGGCTGGCTTTTAACCGACAATCATCAGATCTCAGACTCCTGAGTAGCTAGGATTACAGGTGTGAGCCACTGGGTCCCAGCTTCTATGAGACTCTCATCTCTAATTAACCACTAACCAAAAAATGGAACTAGAGCTTTGTTTCCAGTGATAGGGCACTAGCCTTGAGCACAAATACTCAGGGATAGCATGAAGTCCTAACTTCAAGCCTCAGGGCTGGCACACACACACACACAAAATAATAGAAAGAAGAGATAAGATGATGATGGGTAATATCACTCACTATTCTTCTTATAGACTCTCTCCACATACACACACACACACACACAACACACACTATATTATCACACCTAATTCTTGACAAAACTGCTATGAAAGTGAGTGCTGTGGGAAAGTAGTTTAGATTTCATCAAGAGTCCTGAGTGAGACCATACTGAGGGAAACATAGATAAGTTTACATCATTTACTGAGAAATAGATGGACCTAGAAAAAATTCATATTGAATGAGTTAAATCAGCCTCACACAAAGAGTGCATGATTTCTCTAATACATGGAAGTTACACTTAAAATGTAAACATATATT
>NW_012267252.1:3048-10247 GCF_000151885.1 Dipodomys ordii
AGAAACTTGAGTCTTAGATACTGAGGACACTGGTGAAAGACACAAACAGCAGTTGGTAGAGCTGAGGCTAAAACACACATTTCCTACATCTTCTACTATTCTCACTGAGGAAGACATTCAGTTCAACTGGGTTTACAAGTAATTTGGTAACTGTGTACTATGGCTAAATACTTGATTTTTTGTTCTTAATCATTGACATTCAAATAAACACACGATTAATTAATAATTAATTCAGAGGGCAGAAAAGTCTGAATTTATAACCTTTAGAATCTGAGTGAAGCTGGAGCCTGTAAAATATTATGTAAAACATGCTGCCCCACCCACCTAGCTCTCAATGAAACAAAGATTCACACCACCTGACTGCAGAAAACAAGCTCAGTAGTTTTGATGGCAAACTAGAGTCATCTTATGCCTTGAGATATAAGAGTCCCTAATTGATTTGGTCTTCTTGCTGCTAAAATGAGGATACCACATGAACTTTTCCTCTTAACAATGAGCTGAAAGAGAGGGAGAGGATCCAGGATGGCCACCAACCAGGGCGGTTGGGCCGGCCAGATCTCCCCAGCCACCCTGCTCAGCCCACAGTCATCTCAACGCAGCCCGGGGGCCACCAGCAACCGAGAGTGCACAGATACACCAATGCGCCCCACCCCCACTGGACCTCCCCCTAACCAGTCCCAGGATCAGCAAGCACCACACAGGGGACACCCCCCTCCAATCCCCTACCCCCAGTCCCGCTGCAGGAACCATGCCCAGGCTCCAGCAGCCCCATGCCTGTGACCAGGGCGCCCTGGCTCAGGGGAGCTGAGAATCCTGCATAATCTCCAGCAGTTGGATGAGTGCCCCTCCCACAGCCCTCTGGAAACTGACAAGCAAGTGTACCCCAGCTGGGATCCCAAGCTGCCTGGGCCACCAGTACCACAAAACACACCAGGGCTCCAGCAACAATCCAGGAATGAACTAAGTGAGAGAGAAGAAAACACGGAGGAGAAAAGATTAAATAAAGCAATGATGGCAGAATTGGCCAAAGTAATAAAAAGAGAGTTACAACAGCAATTTCAAGAGTACAAAGAAGAAAAATCAAAGGAATTCCAAGACCTAAAAAATGAGATGCATTCAAGAATACAAACGGTATCTGCCTCCTTAAAAGATGAACTTAACATTGAGAATCCATATAGAAACCATAAATAGATCAATTTCCGCAATACAAACCACAATGGAAGCCATAGGTAACAGAATGGATGAGATGGAAAATAGACTATCAGGAGCTAAAGATAAAACCAAGTTGCTGGAGCAGGGATGGGAGTGTAGTTGTGGAGGTGGGAGGGAAGGGTTGGTAGGGGAAAAACAAAGGAGGAGGCAACAATGCTTGATAAGAATTGTACTCATGACCTTGCTCATGTAACTGTAAACCCTCTGTACAGTATTTTCACAATAAAAAAAACTCATTCAAATTTAAAAAAAAAAACAGTGCAAGAACGGGCGGACAATGCCAAGAAATCTAATCTTCATATAATTGGGATCAATGAAGGAGAGGAATACCAGAATAGAAGGATACAACACTTATTCAATAAGATTATTACAGAAAATTTCCCCAATCTCAAAAGAGAAAACCTCACGTACATAACAGAGGCATACAGAACACCAAGCATCGTAGAAGAAACACTTCTAGACACACTGTAGACCTGAATTGCAGAGCTGATTTTAAATGGTGTAAAATCAAAGAAGGAGCTATACAACAATGGAAAGAAAATTAGTATCACTGTGGACCTCTCCATACAAACCCTCAACACAAGGAGACTCCAGAAAAGTACCATCCAAGCTCAGAAAACCAATAACTGCCAACCCAGACTGGTATATCCAGCAAAACTAGCATTCACATTCAATGGACAAACTAAAATTTTTAATAATAAAGAAAAATAAAGGAATTCATGAACAAAAATCCAGCACTACAAAAAAAAACTAAATGGAGGAGTATACCCCAAAGAAAATAATCATGACCAGGGAACCACTTCAGACAGAAACATAATCAAGAATTTGCTTTATTAATATGAAATGCCCTTCTTTGTTTTTTCTGATTTGAAGCATGTTTAATCTGATATTAGTATTACTACCCTAGCCTATTCATGAAAGCCATTTTCTTGGAAGACTTTGTTCCAGCCTTGCACTTGTATAGTTAATATTTGAAAGCCTCAAGGCTATAGTTAATGAAAGACAAGGAAAGACACCAGATTGTTGCATACTAGGTAAACTAAGTAGACAGGATAACTAAGCAGGCTAGATTAGATTTTGTAATGGAAATCGAGTATTAGTAAAAAAAAGCTGGTTAATATTAATAAAGACAATGAACTAGAGCAGTTTAGTTTAAAGCATTACATCTCTTGGTAATTTTACTAAAGTTCTGTGGGTTTTCAGCCTTAACAGATGCTGATAAATGACAAGTAGCTCTTTGAAATATTTCTGTTATTATTCTATAAATCTAAAATTATCTCAAAATACAAAGTCAAGGGACTGTGTTTCCCCAAAGTCCCTTAAATAGACTATAGGAAACCTTAGTGTTTTGAGAGTGCACAAACATGTCACAAATTTGAAATGTGTTACGACAAAGAAATTAGTCATCATGATCCTTACAGAGATTCTTTTACTCTCTTACTGTACATTCTTCAAATTTGGAACCAGTCAGTGGCCAGTGGCATTTGTGTCTCAGCAGATACTTATTTGGGTTATAGCATACATTCTTTACACAACCATGCATCAATAGCTTCAGAGATTTGTAGGGATATAAAATTTGAGACAGAAATGTTAATAAAGTAGCTCAGAATTGCTAACACACATGTAAACAGAAGAGTAATGAATTAAAAAGAAAAGTTGCAAAAGAAATGGATATTATTGAAAAGTTGAATTTTAACAATTTGTTGCATTAGTGTGTTGTCCGAGATGAAACTCTGTAAAGAATAACTGCAAGAACTATGTTTTCTTTAATGACAGTTCCACAGAATGTTTCAGGACATATGTAGTAAACTAAGGGTATTGATTTTAAAAAATTACTACCACAGATTTTGTGTCCAGAAACCTAGACTTAGTTGTGTAAATTTGGAAAAATAACAAAGTCTAAAAGCCTTAATTTGCTCACTAATAAAGTGGGGATAATGAAATACTTAAATCACAGCAATAGTGAAGATTAAAGTAAATAATACTTAGAACAAATAAGAAAGTTTCAGTAAGCACCTTACAAGAAGAAATGTTGATATTGGTGTCATTATTATTATCACTGTATTATTGTGACATATTGGGAAAATTACCTGTAACATTGTGCATAAATAAAAAATAAATAAAAATGAAAATAAAAAAGGTATGAATGATCTTTGAGACCAAGTAGTCTTTTTTTTGGGTGGGGGCGGAAGGGTCTGGTCGTAGGGCCTGAACTCTGAGCCTGGGCGCTGTCCCTCAGCTCCTCAGCTCAAGGCTAGCGCTCTACCACTTGAGCTACAGCGCCACTTCCGGGTTTTTTCTTATGTGGTGCTGAGGAACCAAACCCAGGGCCTCAGGCATGCAAGGCAAGCGCTCTACCAATGAGCCAACTTCCCAGGCCCAAGACCAAGTTGTCTTAATATTTAAAAAAATCCTAAAGAATGGCACATGGCAACAAGGTAATAGTTTAACCAAATGACTTGGTAGCTTTGCCAAGAATCACTTTCCTCTATTTGTGAAAATCTCATGGCTTTAATTCATTTATCACTTGTATACTCTACCATCAATTATCACAAAGACTTGATTACTTACGTGTCCCAGAAGACTTGAAGATAAGTTCACTCTACCCAGCCCTCTAACCTTCTTCTCCCTCAGTACACACACTCTGCCAGCCACATGCTCAGTGCTTGGGCTCCACCATGACTAAGGGCTTCCAACCACTGCACCCTTCAATGCTTAAGCTGCTAAAACTTCACTGCGGGTCCATGTCAGGCCTTCTCCCTGTCCACCACCAACTCTTCTGTTCATATTTCACCCAAACATTGTTACAAGCTATCCCAAGATTCCCTGAGCTATGACTATTTGTTTTCAAGCCTGCAACAAACTCATTCTCAGCAGATTGCCCTTTGTTATAACCCCCTTGAGACAGAGGAGCAAGAACACACTTTTCTTTAGAGAGGCTAGCCTTACACTTCAAAGTAGTCACTATTTCCCCAAATCCCCAGCCTGGGTTTAAGGTTTGTGGAAGAGGCATGTTTAGTATGCAGCTAGAATTGTCAATCTTGCCAGTGCTATCTGACTTACCTTGTAATTGCAGCTTTGGATTTCTCTAACCCTCTTGTTGGAACTACTAACAGTGCCAAGAACTATTTTCTAATTTTTCTATTGTGTCCATCTCTCGGTGTTTTTCTTGTCTTGGCACTGAATCTGTGAATTCATCCCCCTTGTCTTTAATTCTTGATTTTCTTTCACTTGATCCTGCCTATTGGTAGGGCTTTCAACCAAGTATTTTCTTTTATTTAATTTATTGTGCTTTTTAAAATTTTAATGTTATTGTCAAGGTGATGTCTAGAGGGGTTACAGTTACATAAGTAAGGTGGTGATGATTACACTTCTTGTTGAACTTGTGAAAACTCCCCCATTTTTCTTCCTCCTTCCCTTCCTCTGGTCCCCTCCCCAACTGGTACAGATCATTTTCATTTGAGCTTTAATTTTCTGTTTTCAATTACATCGTTACATTTCTTGAGTCAATCTTCATTTATTTATTTATTTACTTATTTACTTACTTACTCACTCACTTACTTGCTTGCTTGATTATTTCTTATTTGCTGGTCCTGGGGCTTGAACTCTGGACTTAGGCATTATCTCTGAACTTCTTTTCCTCAAGATGAGCACTTTACCACTTGAGCCACAGCACCACTTGAGTCACTCTTTATAACATAAATGGTCTTCTTTATGTTATGCAGCTGTTTATTTTATTCTCTTTGATCTCATTCATTTACTCATGGCCTCTTCGATTTCATTGACAATAGTTTTAATCATTTTTTATCTTCTAATACTTGTACAAAGGAGTTTTCATGTAACCCATCCCTTTATGTATGTGATACATTTGATCAGTTACCACTTTCCTCATTCTCTCTCTCCTTTCTATCCAATTCCCATGATTCTCCTCCAGTTTCCTGGTTCCACTCTCAGTGAGTGACAGGACAGCATTCACTCACCATTCCTCTCTCCACATGACTGCTCCTCCCATTAGACTGTACCCCGGCTCAGACAAGACATGTTTCAGCTTCCTAGTATTCACTTTGTTGAACTGCCTCTTAAAGGTTCAGAGGACTTAGACCAGGCTTCATTCATTTTGATTGTGTCTATATGTATATGTTCCTATATGTGCTTTAATATGTTTATATTTTAAGTGTACATGGTAACTTCCATATATGAGAGAAAGCATGCACTCTTTGTCTCTCTCAGGCTGATTTAACTCACTCAATATGAATTCTTTTCCAGGCCCATCCATTTTTTGTAAATTATGTAATATCATTCTTCCTCTTAGATTAATAATACATTGTGTGTGTGTGTGTGTGTGTGTGTGTGTGTGTGTGAATCACGTTAACTCAGCAAGGGTTCCTATGTATGCACTGTCTATTGTCTGCTGATTCTCTTCTGGTTTCTGCTCTGAGTTAGAGGAGTCCATGCATGGAATGTGTTCAGGCTTCAGAGCTCACTGTGTGTGCCTTGGGTCTTTGACTTCTACAGTCTAAGGATCTACTTTGCCTGCAGTATGGCCTCATTCATGACTATTGATTAGATCAAAACTACTTTTCCACAACACTCACTTTCATAGCAGTTTTCTCATGAATTAGGTGTGAGTAAATAGAGTGTATAGAAAGTGTATTTATATGAAAAATAGTGAGCAATGTCAGCCATTATCATCTCTTTTTTCCTTTTTTCTTTTTCTTTTTGTGTGTATGCCAGTCCAGGTGCTTGAAACATATACTCTTAACCCAATTGACTACCAAAAAGCCAGAAATGGAGCTGTGCCTCAATTGGTAGAGCACTAGCCTTGGGTAAAAAAGCTCAGGGACAGAACCAGACCCTGAGTTCAAGTCCCTGGACCAGTACATAAAAAACACTATAGATAAAAACATATAAATATCATAGTAGAGGAACTTGATTATGATAATATAGTGTCTATTTTCCAAATATAGAAGAAATGACTGTGAATGGTTTACCACAAGAAATATGTTTAACCTGATATGAACTTCATATAATATATCTCCTTAAAAACACCATGAATTACAATAAGTTAAGATAAATTTTTTAATCTATAAATTGAAATTAACTACTAAATAACTTATCTCATCAGGTGCTGGTGCTTCACAGCTCTAATCCTAGCTACTCAAAAGGCTGAAACCTGTGGATCACACTTCAAAGTTATTTCCGGTAGGAAAGTCCGTGTCTCTCTTCTCTACAATAAACTACTCAAAAAAACCAGAAGTGGCACTGTTGCTTAACCAGTAGAGTGCTTGCCTTTACCCAAAGAAGCTCAAAGACAGTACCGAGGCCCAGAGTTCAAGTCCCCAGGATGAGAAAAAATATTATATCTCAGGATTTTATAATCCTGAAGTATTTTCTGGCATATATTGGCCAAACAGCATGTTGTACAAAGCTCATGCACTATGAGCTTCAAAGAATTGTATTTGTAGAACATATTAAGAATGTATATAATATGTGGATCTGTGTCTGTATTCTCATGGGTGTCCAGATGTACATATCCACAAAAGACACTAATGTTAATTGCAAATTGCCTGACAAAGTTGTTCCCATTGGAATACAGGAGGAAGTAGAATGAGAAGTTACTTTGCATTTAATATTTTAAGAGGAAAGGAAAGGAAAAGAAGACTTCGGTTTCTTGCCATCCTCATTTAGAGTGACTATGAAACAATAGGTGGAAGGTAGAAAAATAATAGAAAAGGATCTGGGATTTTCTCTTCTTGGGGACAAAGAAGACTCAAGAGATATCAAGAATCACACTCAAAAATATGGAAGCATGAATTCACACAGGGCTCTAAGTTGGCTAAATAGTATTTCAAGTTTTCTTACTTGTTCACAGTAACATCAAAACAGGGTCATGGGCTGGGAAGGTGGCTCAGTGGTAGAGCGCTTGCCTTGCATGCATGAGGCCCTGGGTTCGATTCCTCAGCACCACATAAGCAAAAAGAAAAAAG
>NW_012267252.1:15867-33196 GCF_000151885.1 Dipodomys ordii
AAAAATTCATATTGAATGAGTTAAATCAGCCTCACACAAAGAGTGCATGATTTCTCTAATACATGGAAGTTACACTTAAAATGTAAACATATATTAAAGCATGTACAGGAATATATACATATATACACAATCAAACTGAAAAAGCATGGTTTGCATGGTGTAACTCCTTTGAATATTTAACAAATTGTTCAACGAAGTGAATACTTGAAATCTGAAACTTGGCTTGTCTGAGCCATGGTACAATAATCTAATGGGAGGCACAGTCATGTGGAGACAGGAATGTTGAGTGAATGCAATCATGTTATTCACTGAAACTGGAACTAGTAAACTGGAGGAGAATCATGGAAATTGGATAGATAAGAAAAATAGGGAGACAAACGGAAGGGGTAACTGATCAAATGCATCATACACAAAGAGGGACAGTTTACATGAAAATTCCTTTGTAAAACTATTCAACAATACTAAAAAGCGATTATAACTATTGTCAGTGAAATCAAAGGGGCTATGAATAAATGAATGAGATCAAAGAGAATAAAATAAGCAGCTGCATTATATAAAGAAGCCAATTTTTGATACAAAGAGTAACGCAATTAAGAGATGTGAACCTTGTTTTTAAAAAGTTTGAAAAGTTAAAAGAACAATAAATCAAATAAGAGAAAATACTTGCTTGAAAACCCTACCAATCGGCAGGATCAAGTGAAAGACAAAAAATCAAGAATTGAAGACAAGGGGGTTAAGTTCATGTATTCAGTGACAAGACACAAGAAAAACACAACTCAATAAAAACAATTAGAAAATAGTTCTGGGCACTGTTAATAGTTCCAACAAGAGAGTTAGAAGAATCCAGATGCAATCACAATGAAAGACAGATGGCATTGGCAAGCTTGACAATTCTACCTGCATACTAAACATGCCTCTTCCACAAACCTTAAACCCAAGGTGGGGATTTGGGGAAGTAGTGACTACTTTGAGGCGTAAGGCTGACCCCTCTAAAAGAAAGAGTGTTAGTGCTTTTGATTTCATCAAGAGTTCTGAGTGAGACCATACTGAGGGAAACATAGATCCATAGACTGTAGAGATAGAAGCCCCAAGGCACACACAATGGGCACTGAAGCCTGAGTACATTCCATGCAAGGACTCCTCTAACTATGGAAAAAAACAGCAAGAGAATCTGCAGACAATAAACAATATAAGAACCCCTGCTGAGTTAATGTAACATACACACACTATATTCATATATATACATATATTTATACATACATACACATATATATGTATGTATTATTATTAATTTGTCAGGAATAATAATATTACAATCTGCTGAGACTGAGCTTGTTACAGCCTTGAAAACAAATAGTCATAGATCAAGGAATCTTGGGATAGCTTGCAATAGTGTTTGGGTGAAATATGAACAGAAGAATTGGTAGTAGATAGGGAGAAGGCCTGACATGGACCCACAGTGAAGTTTCAGCGGCTCAAGCAGTGAAGGGTGCAGCAGTCGGAAGCCCTTAGTCATGGTGGAGCCCAAGCACTGAGCCTGTGGCTGGCAGAGTGTGTGTGTACTGAGGGAGAAGAAGGTTAGAGGGCTGAGTAAAGTGAACTTATCTTCAAGTCTTCTGGGACACGTAAGTAATCAAGTCTTTGTGATAATTGATGGTAGAGTACAAAATTGATAAATGAATTAAAGCCAAGAGGAGATTTTCACAAATAGGGGAAAGTGATTCTTGGCAAATCTACCAATTTAGTTGGTTACAATCTTACCTTGTTGCCATCTGCTCATGCCTTAGGAAAAAAAAATTTCTAGAGAGAAATTTATAGACTTTTTCCACCTATGATCAACCCAACTAGGGCCACAGATACCAAACTCACAAGCCCCAGCACCCCAAGTGCTCAATACATACAACCTAGTAAGGGGCTCTCTCGTGTCCTACACCTCAAGGGGTGTGGATCTCAGGGTCCTGCCCTCACCTGTGGAACGTGACCGAAGGACCCTGGAAAATGGCTGCTCATGCAAAACTATGATACCACATAGGGTCTTTCCCTAGCACCTGAGGAAGGTTCCACAAAAACAGTTCACAGTGCTACAAACCCCAGTACTATTTTGCAGCCATCTCATGAACCTAGAGAACCATATACTTCCAGCTGGAAACTGATGCCTATGATTCCAGTGTATAGAACAATGCCAGTACCACCTATGATTTTATTAGATGGGACCTGAAAAAAGATCCCATACTGACCTGCAGCTCCACAAACATAAATGCTGATGGCTGGGCCTGTGTCTCCTGCGATCATCACAAGAGTCCTGGGAAAGGGCTCTTGGACACATAGGACACACCATGACTTGGGAAACACAGCTCCCACCATCACCTTCCTTACCTGAGGGATCTAGAGAGAATTCTTCTCACATCACTACTGCCTCAAGCCCCACTGTCATCCAAGTTCAAATTTAAAGAAACAAATCAGCAACTCAAAAAAATGTTCTCTTAGCACTAGAATTTGTAGGCACAGGCAGGAACTTCCTGAACAGAGTCCCAAGGTCACAACAAATTGGAGAGAGACTCAGAAAATGGGACTATCTCAAAATAAAAAGTTTCTGCACAGCTAAAAACATAGCTATCAAACTAGAAAGATTGCCAAGCAACATATCAGACAAAAACCTAGTATCTATAATATATAGGGAATTCAAGAAACTAATCCCTCCCAAATCTAACAAACCAATCATTAAATGGGCAAGGGAGCTAAAGGAGACTTCTCAGAAAAAGACACAAAAATGGCAAAGAAACATATGTAAAAGAAATGCAAATAAGAAAAATGGCAAGTCCAGGTATCTCAACTCCCATTCATGATAATCAAGTGACAGAGCAGTTAATGAATAATCCAGAAGAGAGTTCAAAAACAGTCTACAAACACTACTGGTAAACATGCTGAATGAAAAGATTGAAAGCATGCAAATGTCTGTGTATGAGCATGATAGGGGAATGGGTGAGGGGATAGGAAAAAACATGAATGTGATGAGGCTAACCAAAGATTAATACAGGAATTTCGTGAGCATGAGGAAGCTAATCAAAGATTAATACAGGAATTACATGAGCAGGATGAGAATAGACAAAAATTAATGGAGGCATTCATGGAATTATGAACAGACAGCTGAAGGAATCCAGGAAGGCCACAAGGGAATGCTGAATGGAGCCCATCAGAAGGAAAGGGAATCCAATGAAAACATAACCAATAAATAAGGGATTTGAGAATGAACACTAAAAACCAAATTAAGGAAGCAAAGAAGTCTATACAAGATCTAAAACAAAGCTCCAACAAAGAATTTGAAGCCATCAAAGCCAACCAATTAGAAGGAAAGGAAATACAAACCAGCATAGAAAGTCTTGACAGTAGGGCAGACCATGCAGAAGATCGAATCTCTGGGATTCAAGACAGCCTAGATATTATAGAGAAAGAACAGACGATTCAAGTCAAAGCCAAGAAATATGATCGATTTAATCAACAGTTAAAAGACAACGATTCAAGTCAAAGCCAAGAAATATGATCGATTTAATCAACAGTTAAAAGACACCATCAAAAGGCCTAATCTGAGGATAATGGGTATAGAAGAGCACCTAGAGACAGAAGTTAATGGGCTAGGAAATTTATTTAACAGGATCCTCGCAGAGAACTTACCAAACATGTGAAAAGATAGGCCTATTCAGATACAAGAAGCCTTTAGAACCAAAGCAGGGCATACCACTGTCACATAATATGCACAGGATCAATTCAGGCCAAGGAAAGGATCCTTAAAGCTGTCAAAGAGAAAAGATCAATCACCTATGAAGGAAAACCAATCAGAATAAGTTCAGATTTCCCAGCAGAGACAATTAAAACAAGAAGAGCCTGGAATGATATATGCCATGCCCTAAAGATAAACAACTATCAACCAAGAACACTGTACCCAGCTAAACTCTCCTTCATAATGGAAGGTCAAATAAAAACCTTCCATAGCAAAGAAAAATTGAAACAATATATCTCCACCAAACCAGCCCTACAAAAGATACTTAAAGATGTCCTACACATAGAAAACCAACAAGAGCACAATAAAGGACAAGAAACATCCCCCAAACAGAAAATATAAGAATCATAGGAAGAACCCAGTTGGTACAGCCCCTAAGAAGGTAGATAACACAGCAGGAAATACCAACACACTTCAGTCCTTACTCTCAGTATTAATGGACTTAACTCTCCAATTAAGCAACATAGACTGTCTAGTTAGATCAAAAAGCAAGATCCTTTAATCTGCTGCCTTCAGGAGACACATTTTGCCCATAAAAACAAACATAAAGTAAAAGGCTGGAATAAAATCTTCCAAGCAAATGGCCCCCATAAACAGGTCAGAGTTGCAATCCTAATATCAGATAAAATAGACTTAAAATTAAAATTAGCCAGAAGTGATAAAGAAGATCAAAACATACTAATTAAGGGATCTCTACTTCAGGAGGATATTACAATTCTAAATATTCATCAAACAGGGCACCCAAATTTATCCAAGAAACACTACTTTCCCTCAAATCTCACATAGATCCAAAGACATTAATTGTTGGGGACTTTAATAAACCACCACCCCACTGGATAGATCAACCCAGCAAAAACTCAACACAGAATCCTCAGATATAAACAACTGCATAGATCAACTAGACTTAACAGACATCTACCGAATATTTCACCCAACAGCATCAGAATACATGTTCTCAGCAGCACATGGAACATTCTCCAAAACAGACCACGTTCTAGGTCACAAAGAAAATTTGTCCAATTTCAGAAACACTGAAATTATGCCCTGTATTCTCTCAGAGCACAAGGGAATAAAATTAGAACTCAACACCAAAAGCCACTAAAGAAAGTCTTATAACATGTGGAGGCTGAACAACACACTGTTGAACCACCAGTGGGTCATGGAAGAGATTAGAAAGGAAATTCAAATGTTCATGATATTCAACAAAAATGAACACACAAATTACCAGCTCCTCTGAGACACAGCAAAGGCAGTACTCAGGAGCAAGTTTATAGCCCTGAGTTCCTTTATCAACAAATTGGAGAAATCTGAAACAATTTAATGAGACACCTGAAGCTCCTTGAAAAAGAGCAACAAGCTAAACCCCAATCCAATAGATGGAAACAAATAATTAAAATTAAATCAGAAAAACCATAGAAAAATCAACAAAACAAAGAGTTGATTCTTTGAAAAAAATTCACAAAATTGACAGATCCTTAGCAAACCTTAAAAAAAAAGAGAGATAACACACAAATAAACAAACTCAGAGATGAGAATGGAAACATCACCACAGAAATAACCAAGATTCATAACATTATAAGGGAATACTTCTCAAACCATTAAGCTAATAAGTTTGAGAATCTGGAAGAAACGGAAGATTTACTAGAAAATACCCACATGCTGAAACTAAACCACGATGATTTAAACCAACTTAACAGACCCATATCAAGCATCAAAATAGAAACAGCAGTAAGAGACCTCCCATCCAAGAAAAGCCTAAGACCAGATGGATTTACAGCAGAATTCTACAAGGCCTTCAAAGCAGAGCTCACACCAATACTCCTCCAACTCTTCAATGAAATTGAAAGAGAAAGTTCACTACCAAACTCATTCCATGAAGCCATCATAACCCTCATCCCCACGCCAGGCAGGGACTCATCAAAGAAAGAGAACTATAGACACATTTCTTTGATGAACATTGATGCAAAACTTCTAAATGAAATTTTGGTCAATCAATTTCAACAACTCATCAAAGAAATCATACACCACGATCAAACAGGATTCATTTCAGGAATGCAAAGCTGGCTCAATATACTCAAATCAATTAATATAATTCATCACATCAATTAGAGGAAAGATAAGAAGCATATGATTATCTCAATAGATGCAGAAAAAGCATTTGACAAGATCCATCACCCCTTTATGATGAAGGTGCTGGAAAAACTAGGAATTCATGGAACATTCCTCAATATAATAAAGGCTGTGTATGATAAACATACAACCAGCATTACACTTAATGGTGAAAAACTAAAGCCTCTAAACTCGGGAACAAGACAAGGATGTCCACTCTCTCCACCTCTCTTCAATTTAGTAATACAATACCTAGCTACAGAAATAAGATAAGATGCAAACATAAAGGGGAATAGGAAAAATGAAGTAAAACTCTCCCTCTTTGCAGATGACATGCTCTTGTATTTAAAGAATCCCACAGACTGTACTCTCAAATTACTCGAGCTGATTTGAAACTTTGGCAAAATAGCAGGGTATAAAATTAACCCTCAAAAATCAATGGCTTTTCTGTATGCCAATAATGAGAAGAATGCAGCTAAAATCAGGAAAGCAACTCCTTTTGTAATAGCCCCACAAAAAAAAAAATACCTAGGAATTAACTTAACCAAAGAAGTGAAAGGCCTCTATGATGAAAACGTTAAAAACCTGAAAAAGGAAATCAAAGCAAAACTTAGAAAGTGGAAAAACCTCCCATGCTCCTGGATTGGGAGGAGAACACCATGAAAATGGCAATACTTCCCCAGGATATCTACAAATTCAATGTGATACCTATCAATATTCCAACCTCATTCTTCAAGGAAATAGAAGAAGCAACCCAAAAATTCATATGGAACAATAAAAGACCCCGAATAGCAAAAATGATCCTTAACAGAAAGAACAGTGCTGGAGGAATATCAATACTAAATTTCAAACTCTACTACAAAGCCACAGTAATCAAAACAGCTTGGCACTAGAACAGCAACACACCTGAGGACCAATGGAATAGAACTGAAGACCCAGAAATGAACCTATAGACCTATAGCCACCAAATCTTCGACAAGGGAGCAAAAAAAAATAGAATGGAAGAAAGACAGCCTCTTCAGTAAATGGTGCTGGCAAAATTGGTTAAACTCCTGTAGAAAACTAAAGCTAGATCCTTATATATCACCCTGCACCAGAATCAACTCCAAATGGATCAAAGACCTTGAAATCGAAGTAGACACCCTGAAAACGTTACAGGAATAGGAGAAAGTCTAGGGCTCCTTGGCACAGGCTGAAGTTTTCTTAATAAAGACCCAGAATCACAACAAATCAAATAAAGGTTAGACAAATGGGATTGCATGGAACTGCAGAGTTTCTGCATGGCAAAGGACATAGCTAGCAAGATTAATAGAAAGCCCACAGTTTGAGAGAATATCTTCACTAGGCATAAAATGGATCAGGGTCTCATATCAAAAAATATACTTAGAACTCAAAAAATTAAATCTCCCAACAACAAATCCTTAAAGAAATAACTGCTCAATAAATAAGTGGGCTAAAGACTTAAAGAGAAACTCCTCTGAAGAGGAAAGAAGAATGGCCAATAGACACATGAAGAAATGCTCAACTTCTTTAGCCATAAACAACATTAAGATTCTACCTCACCCCAGTTAGAAAGGCTATAATCAAGAAATCTACTAACAACAGATGCTGGAGGGGATGTGGCCAAAAGGGAACCCTACTGCATTGTCGGTGGGAGTGTAAACTTGCTCAACCACTTTGGAAAGCAGTATGAAGGTTCCTCAAAAGACTACACATAGAGCTCCCCTATGACCCAGCAATCCCACTTTTGGACATTTACCCAAAGGATCACAAACAAGGCTATACTAAAGCTACCAGCACAACTATGTTTATCACAGCATTATTTACCATAGCTAAGATATGGAACCAACCCAGATGCCCCTCAGTAGATGAATGGATAAAGTAAATGTGGTATACTTATACAATGGAATTCTATGCCTTCATCAGAAAGAATGACATCGCCCCATTTGTTAGGAAATAGAAAGACTTGGAAAAAATTATATTAAGTGAAGTAAGCCAGGCCCAAAGAAACATAGGTCCCATGATTTTCCTTATTTGCAATAACTAGTGTAAGTCTAGGACAAGCAGAAAAGGTCAAAAGCTATGTACTTACAACCATATAAGATGATAGTAAGGGAAATGAATCCGATGATAGGGACACAAGTGGTTTTTCTTCCTTGCTATTGTTTTGAATGTATTTAAAATGTACTATATGATTTTTTTTGTTTCTCTTGTATGTTCTTCCCCCACAGCATAACCCCTGTTTTCACTGTATTTGATGTCAGTGCCCTGTATCTTGTATATACATTTTTCTAATTTGGTGAGGGGAAGGGAAATAACAAAATGCTTAACTACAGATACAGGTTGACCCATTGTAACAAGAGAGTTACAAGGCACTATGTTGAAAACCAACTTTACAACTTGGCAGGTGGCAGGGGAGGGAGGAGTTGGGGAAGTGGGGAGGGAAGGGATGATAGGGGAAAAACAAAGGATGAGGTAACAATGCTCGATAGGAAATGTAACTGTAACCCCTCTGTACAGTATTTTTATGATAAAAAACATTAAAAAAGAAAAAAAGAAATGTAAATAAAAACAATGCAGAGATACCACCTTACTCCAGTCAGAATGGCCTATATCCTAAATTAAAACAATGACAAATGCTGGCAGGGATGTGGAGAAAGAGGAACCCTACAGCCTTGAGCATCCTCAGAGAACTAAACATAGACCTTCCATACGACCCAGCCATACCACTCATAGGCATCTACCCTGAGCAACAGGAACCAGGATACAAGGACACATGCACCTGCATGTTCATTGCTGCACTGTTCAAAATAGCCAAGATATGAAAACAACCCAGATGCCCCACTACACATGAATGGATCCATAAATTCGGTACCTATATACAATGGAATATTATACAGCCATTAGAAAATAAAAAACAAAATAATGGCATTCACAAGGAAGTAGATGGAACTAGAACAAATCATGTTGAGTGAAATAAGCCAAGATCAAAGGGACCAATGACACCTGGTCTCCCTAGCATGTGGATGTTAAATTCAAAATGTAACAAGATATGACAAAGTAAACAAGACTCAAGTAACTCTTCTTAATTTGTCGTATTGTTTTTAGATGACTCTAAGTTCTTGACCCCACATATGGTATATACATGTGTACATATGAGGGAAGCTAGGAGGAGGGCACAGAATCAGAGAGATACAGAATCAAAGGGGCCCAGCAGCTGCACTGGAGATTGATGAGATTACATTGATGAAAATGAACTAAGCAACTCAAGGGCAGCAATGGGAGGAAAGGAAGGAGAGGAAAAGAGGGAACAGTTTACACTAAGGAAAAGGAAAGAAATATACATATCCAATTTGGAAGAAATAGTTACATTGTCAAAGTTTGTAGAGTTCACAAGCTTTATAGACCATGATAATGGCAATTCAACTTGTAAAGGTTAAAATGTGTTTGTGACTTTAGCTAAGTATCACTATTCCCCAATATTGTGAAATTTATGTAATCACTTAACTTCAATAAACTTTTTTTAAAAAGTTCTCTTTATACTGGGTTATT
The DNA here is from genome assembly GCF_000151885.1 of Dipodomys ordii. NCBI lineage: Eukaryota > Metazoa > Chordata > Mammalia > Rodentia > Heteromyidae > Dipodomys > Dipodomys ordii. The sequence goes on from NW_012267252.1 coordinate 25,307, forward strand.
ATAAAAATGCCTAATAGAGAATTATAGACACATTCTAGGGCAGAATCCACTTTCTAGGCACCCTTGCCTAATTTCTGAGAGAGATATTGCTCAGAGTTCTCAACACAAAACCAACAGGGAGATATCATTTATGCGTGTGTGTGTGTGTGTGTGTGTGTGTGTGTGTGTGTGTGTGTGTGTGTGTGTAAGATAAAGCTTATTATGGGGACAAGTTCAAGAGTTGTAGAGGCTGGAAAATCAGCAAGATGCCATTTGCAAGCTTGAGAACCAGGAAATCAATGATGTCAGTTTCTGTCCATGGCTGAAAGTCTGAGAAGAGGAAAAGAGTGGCCTGATGGTGTAAATTCAGACTAGAAAGTTGTGTCGTGAGGAGTGTGTAAATGGTGTGTGTGTGTGTGTGTGTGTGTGTGTGTGTGTTGGCAAGATCTAAACTCAGAGCTTCATGCATGCAAGGCAAACAAACTATGGCTGAATTATTTCTCTAGTCCCTGTGTGAATTAAACAAAACAGGCCAGAGAAACAAGAATTCCAATGTCCAAGAGCAAGAGAAGATATACGGGTCCTAGAACCCTAGAGCCCAGTAGATTCAATGCTGTCCATTCATATGGTGATAGTGGATTTGCTGTACTTAGTCTTCTGATTGAGATAATAATTCCTTCCAGAAACATCTTCAGGGACATACCCAGAAGGAATGTTTTACCAAGTAAATGGGTCCAGTCATGTTGATAATCGACATAAAAATAAATCATCACGGCACATACACAACACAAATAACTACTTGTTTGTAGATTTAAGCAAATGACATATGCATTCCTCACTTCAGTTTTCATCACTATCCACATCAAACTCCTCACACTAGAAATACCACTGTATCCGGTTCCACAGATAAAACCTGATACATAATGAATCAGGATCTCAGCTGAATAAAATCAAAACACCACTCTACACTCTACACCACTTCTCCTAAAATGTTCAATTTATTTTTAGATTTTCTGACTGAAGAATAGTATTTATACATATTTCTTTGGCACATTGTGATATTTTGTTTCATTTTTTTAGGTTCTACTTATAAATGAATTTACCACATATGAGGCTTTCTGCACTGGTTTATCCCACTTAATATGATGTCCTCCAGGCCTGTCCATGTTGAAAAGGATAGATTTCACAAATTTCTGAACAGAATCCCATTGTATATATATGCCACATTTTCATTTTGAATTCACTCCATTAATGGACATGGAGAGCCAAGTATACTGACTGGTATATGCCTGTAATCCCCACATTAAGGCAGGATATTTAAAAACGTTTTTGTAACATGTGAACTCAGTATTGCAAAGAACTTCCATTCAAATATATTCTGAAATAGTAGTTAATTATTATTTATCACATACTATACTAAAAGTACCAGCACAACTATGTTTACTGCAGCATTATTTACCATAGCTAAGATATGGAACCAACCCAGATGCCACTCAGTAGATGAATGGATAAAGAAAATGTGGTATTTATATATATACAATGGAATTCTATGCCTCCATTAGAAAGAATGACATTGCCCCATTTGTTAGGAAATGGAAAGACTTGGAAAAAATTATATTAAGTGAAGTAAGCCAGGCCCAAAGAAACATAGGTCCCATGGTTTCCCTTATTTGCAATAACTAGTATATGTCTGAGACAAACAGAAACGGTCAGATAAGTTGATGTGAGGCGAAATGAACCCCAAGATAAGGATTCAAATGTTTTTCTTTGAGATTGTTTCTAACATATTGATAAGATAATTTCTTTGTTGCTTTGTATGTCCCTCCCCCACGGTATAACCCCTGTTTTCACTGTATTCAATGCTGGTATAATTTGTGGAGGGGAAGGGAAAAAACAAATTGTTGGGGCTGGGAAGATGGCTTAGTGGTAGAGTGCTTGCCTTGCATGCCTGAGGCCCTGGGTTCCATTCCTCAGCACCACATAAGCAAAAAAGAAAAAAGCCGGAGGTGGCTCAAGTGGTAGAGCGCTAGCCTTGAGCTGAAGAGCTGAGGGACAGCGCCCAGGCCCAGAGTTCAGGCCCCACTATCGGACCCAAAAATAAATAAATAAAATATTAAAAAAAAAGAATCTTTAAAAAAATAAAAAATAAATAAAAAAAAAGAAAAAACAAATTGTTTAAATAGGGACACGGTTGGACCCATTGCAACAATGAGATGTACAAATAGTTATGTCGAAAAATGAACTTTACAACTTTGGCGGGTGTGGGGGGAATGGAAAGTGGGAAGGAATGGGAAGGGGAAACAAAGGAGGCAACACTTCTTGATAAGAAATGTCCTCATTACCTTTCCCATGTAATTGTAACCCCTCTGTATGGTATTTTCACAATTAAAAAAAAATACCACATCAAGCAGAAAAAAAAAGGGCAGGATAAATATTTTAAAAAGGTTTTTTTTTTTTTTTTTGGTCGGCCGTGGGGCTTGAACTCTGGGCCTGGGCGCTGTCCCTCAGCTCTTCAGCTCAAGGCGAGCGCTCTACCACTTGAGCTACAGCACCACTTCCGGTTTTCTGGTGGTTTATTGGAGATAGGAGTCTCACGGTCTCTCCTGCCCGGGCTGGCTTTGAACCGTGAAACTCAGATGTCAGCCTCCTGAGTAGCTAGGGTTACAGGCGTGAGCCACCAGCACCCGGCTTAAAAAGGTTTTTGTAACATGTGAACTCAATATTGCAAAGAACTTCAATTCAAATATATTCCAAAATAGCAGTTAATTATTATTTAATCACATTGTCTCAACTGAATTTTAAACAAGTTCTTTGAAATTAAATAATTACTGTGTCAACTATTTCCCCATGGATAATTAAAGTGCAAGTTCATAAAAGTCTGTCCCCTTATAATGTTTGGAACTGTAGAAAATCCAAACTGAAGAAAATCATGTGAAAGATTTAAAATCAGTGGTGAATTTAAAAGACAGCATTAGGAAATCCTGCTTTGGGCTGGGAATGTAGCTTAGTGGTAGAGTGTTTGCCTAGCATGCATGAGGCTCAGGATTCAATTCCTAGGTACCATATAATTAAAAAAAATAAAATTAATTTTAAAAGAAAACTCAATTTTGAGAGAAGGCAGGCCAATGTCTTCATTTCTACCTTATTCTAACCTCTAGAATTATTCTTCAAGGAGCATTGACGCCAATTTCAGCAGCCAATCCAATACAGTAGTTTGTCCTTGAGTAAACTCACATGCAGAGCTATGAGCGCTCATACTAGAGGCCACAGAACTCAGAACTAGTCCTGGGGAGGACTTGCCAGCCTGGGCTCAGGCTCTTCACTTGGCCCCCTCACTTGAGTTTCCAGTCAGGCCACTTGGGTGTTTTTTACAGTTGATTTCCTGCAGCACTTTAATGAAATACTATTGAGCTCAGATTTGGGAGGGCTGTTTGGCATAAAATTACTTCCCCACAGAAAGAGATGCTAAAGTCTTGTTTCTTATGATACATGCTGGTAGCTGTTAAGAGAAAATTAAAGTTCCCACTGCTTTTTCTAGTGAGAAATGGGAAGGTGTTGTGTTCCAGCCAAGGAGGCTCTGTTCAATAGGAGGAGGAGGCTCTCCTGCTGGCAGCTTGCTGGTCCACTGCAGAGACCACAAAGGGGGCTGTGTCCGTGGTCACTTGTAGCACGCATTTAACTCATTAGTACTTCAGTCCTGCCTGTTCAATGCTTTTTGAACCTTATTGTGTTTTTACATTTCTCCTTTCTTAACTAATTTAATCCTTAAGACACACATACATTGTCAGGAGCCAAAAGGGAGTTTTTCAACATGATAGGCTTGACTATCTCACTGGAACACCTTGAGGCTGTTTACAGAATCCGATCTTTTCACCCTGCCCTAAGCAAACATCCTGCAGCTGCTACAGCCAATGAAAAAGCTTCCTTAACAGCCAATGAAAAGGCTTCCTTATTCTAAGCATATAAATACCCCTGTGTGAAAAATAAAAATTTGCAGCTTGATCAGAATCCTTGTCTTGCTGTCATTCTTCATGTCTCTTGTCCCTTCATTACTTCTCGCTTAGGTTCACTGCCCTCGTTGACATCCTGCGGGTCAGGACAACTGGCGCCCAACGTGGGGCTTGAACTCTGGGCTTGGGCGCTGTCCCTGGGCTCTTCAGCTCAAGGCAAGTGCTCTACCACTTGAGCCACAGCAGCACTTCTGGTTTTCTAGTGGTTTACTGGAGAGTCCCATGGACTTTCCTGCCCGGGCTGGCTTTGAACCTCGATCCTCAGATCTCAGCCTCCTAAGTAGCTAGGATTAATTACAGGCGTGAGCCACTGGCGCCCAGCTTGCTGGTTATTTTTTTTGGAAATGTTTTTGGAACTCTGTGGCTTTGAATCCTCCAGATCTCAGCCTCTGAATTAGTCTGTATTACAAGTGTGAGCTCCCTTAGCCTGGCTTTGCGTCCAATTTCTTACATTGCTTTTGTGCTTGCTGTACGAGGGATGGAACCCTGTGTTCCAAGCTCCCCGAGCCTTCTACACTGAGCCTACCAGGGGCTTAAGTTCTAAGAGTAGAGGTGTAGGGTGGGAGGGGGGTTAGTATTCCAACCTGGAGCGCCTCCCACCCCGACCCTGGCCCTCGGTCTTCCTTCTCTGACTCTGGGAAGCCCTTGTCTTCCCCACCCCTCTGGATCACTTCTGTCTGTCTGTAGACTGTCATCTTCCACTCTTGTGCCTTGTCCTTCCTCTTCCGGCTCCGGGATAGCCCTGCATTGGGAGCTGTTGCACAGATATGAACGTATGTATGTGTGCATGCGTGGATGCGTGGATGTATATACTGTGTGGCCTCCTACGCCTGCAGCCTGAAAAACCAGAAGACCCATGGATTCCTTAAGGAACCCAACAAATAGACACAAACTGGTAAAGCAGCCACAAAAGCAAAGAGGGAGGCCAGTACTGCACAGCACTCCAGAACAAACAGGACAGGACATCGGCCTCTCTGAGTTCCCACCGTGAAGCAACAGACGCGGGACGTGGGGCCAGCGGCATGGCACACGCCAGGGCCCAAGCTGGCCTCTAAAAGAACTGTGGTCCCTTGATTATGAACTCCGCACACCAGCCTTGGCCGATACGTCAAAACCACCTAATAAAATTAAGGTTAGATCAAGCCATCAATCAGTCCTCGCCTTTCCAGTAACTCAGAGCCAGATAGGACCTCAGTGGGTGGGGAGGACAAATCAGAAGAGGAGGAAAAGGAGGATGAGGAACAGGATACTGGGGATGAAGAGGAACAACCCACCCAGGGAAAAGGCCAACAAGAGTGTAAGAGGCTTAGCCTTCGGTTTGTTGAAAAGCTTAAAAATGCATGTGCCCAATATGGCCCGACTGCCCCTTATATGTTAGCCTTATTAGAAAACCAAAGTGCGCGCTGGCTCACCCCTAATGATTGGAAGTTCCTGGCCCGCGCCACCCTTAATGGGGGTGATTTTCTTTTATGGAATGTGGACTTTAAGGAACAATGTAGAGAGACTGCAAAAAAAATTGGCTAAAACATCTTCAAAAACCTGGACCTATACTAAACTTTTGGGTAATGCGCCCTTTGATACCAATGCTAAACAGGTGCGCTTTCCTACCGGACTTTTGGCACAAATTCAAAATGCTGGCCTTTATGCTTGGAAGCGGCTCCCTCAAAAGGGATCGGCTACTTCCCTGGCAAAAGTTAGACAGGGGCCAGATGAACCCTACAGTGACTTTGTCTCGTGGCTTAACTTGGCTGCAGAAAGGCTTCTTGGGCCCAGTGAAAGTGAAAATGTCTTTGTTAAACATCTTGCCTTTGAAAATGCTAACCAGGCACGTCAAGATGTCCTCCGGCCACATAAAAACAAGGGTGACCTCTCTGAGTTCGTCAGGCTTTGTGCTGGAGTAGGGACTGCTCACGCCATGGGGCTCGCCATAGGTGCTGCTTTTACCAAGGCATTTCAAAGTTCAGTCCCCGGCTCCCTTATTTGCTTTAATTGTAAACAACCTGGTCACTTTGCGCATGAGTGTCCCTTCGGCAAACGAAGCCAAGGGACAATGCCCTCCCAAGCTACAGGTAGACCACTCCCTTTGTCCCAAATGTGGTAAGGGCTGTCATTGGGCCAAGGAATGTAGATTTAAAACAAATGCCCTTGGACAACCCATTCTCTCTGGTTTTCTTGGGAAACTTCCCTTGGGGCCAGCCCCTGGCCCCGACTATCCCCAAAACAAGCCCAGGGGCGATAGGGTTTGTCCCCTCCCAAACTCCCGGTCCTACACAAGCCCCCCACCTCTCTCCACGATTGCCTCCCTCCAGCAGGCAACCCCAGGCAGTGCAGGACTGGACCTCTGTGCTGCCACCAACACAGTACTAGACTCTGTACAAGGACCTCAAATAATATCCACTGGGACCCTGGGACCCCCTCCGTCTCATATGTGTGCCCTTATTCTTGGAAGAGCCTCTGCTACCTTACAAGGTGTCCAAGTTTTTCCTGGTATTATTGATAATGATTATACAGGAGAAATAAAAATTTTGGCCACGGCCATTAATGGGATTGCAGTTATTCCAGCTGGAAGTAGGCTTGCACAATTGGTACTGCTCCCATTAAATTCAGGGGGTTCTTCTACTGCTCAGACCACACCGCGAGGAACTGCTTCTTTGGGGTCTTCTGATCCATATTGGGTTCAGCCTATCACTCAAAAAAGACCCACCCTCACCCTGCGAATTGAAGGAAAGGAGTTTCAGGGAATTTTGGATACTGGTGCAGATGCCACAGTTATTTCCCAAAAATATTGGCCACCAAGTTGGCCCCTTACCTCATCCCTAACTGACCTTAAAGGCATAGGGCAGTCAAAAAACCCTTTGGTCAGCTCCAGGGTTAATTGGACTGACAAAGAGGGCAATAAGGGAACTGTTACTCCTTTTGTTGTTCCTGACCTCCCTGTTAACCTAGGGGGCCGGGATATCTTGACCCAGATGAAAGTTATCCTTGCTAGTCCCAATTCTGTGGTTACACATCAAATGCTCCCTATGGATTTTGTCCCTGGTACGGGTCTTGGAAAATCAGGACAAGAAATCATTGAGCCCATCCAAGCTACCCAAAAAACAGATAAACATGGGCTTGGATATTCGGATTTTTAGTATCGGCCCCAAGGTGGCTGCCAGAATGCTTGATAAAACAGGTGAATGGCTGACCACAACCGGGGAAACCTTCCCCCCCGAGGATGATTCCTTTTCTCTTACAGATGCAGCTAGAACTCCAGACATGGACCCTCCTGTTTGAATTTATTAAATAACAGATTGATCTCTTGGCTTCTAAGCCCATACAGGCTCATCACCATCGCCTTGATATGGCAGACCAAGGCATTGAGATCTAGGATTTACCCCAGGATTTTAATTAGTGTTTTGCCATGAGCTTGTTCCAGTGGGAACCCCCCCTCTTCCCTTTTCTTATTTAGAAAACCCTTCTCCTTATTCATAACTCCTGACCACTCAACGGGCAAGACCTATTGCGCCCTTGCCATAAGGGATAGGTTTGCCCTCCTCCTATAGGCCCCTCCGCTTGGGGGAGGATGCACTTATGGGAGGAAGAAAAAATGCTCTAATCAAGGGTGCAGGTAAGACTGCCGGAGGATGGATCCGAGAGATCCCAAAACCCAAGACCCCTGAGTGGCAAGCTCTGGTGCATGACGGTTGGCATGCATACCCACAAGCCATCTCCTCAAAAAACATGCCAAGGCCTGTAAAATTCCCCTCCCCGAGTGAGGACGCTCACTCGGGAGCAGAGAAAAACGTTGGGCCCTTAGAGGAACAGTGTCGCTACCGCCTCGACCAGCAAGGAAGACGCAACACCGAACTCTTCTCTCTGCAGTTTATTCAGGACCTTTGAGTAATCTTCTGACCCCAAC
>NW_012267252.1:34611-76440 GCF_000151885.1 Dipodomys ordii
AAGACAGCCTCTTATCAGTTTTCATATTGGTCTCACTCCGCTCTTAAGCGTTCCTTGTTCAGAGGCAAAATCTAGGTCCCTCCCTAGTTTCTCCCAAGAGGCCACCGTGAGGCTTCCAGAGACAGCGAACCACGGGGCAACGATGTCACATTCATCCAAAAATCTCTCTAAAGTACTCTTTTTTAACTTTTTTGAGTGCAGTAGCTCATTGAGAGCCAAAAAAATTGGGTGCGAAGAAGAAGAGCCCATGTTTTAAACATTTAAAGCTGGTAAACAAACTTTTACTTTCACTTTTGGCTACTCTATTGACTAGCCCCGGGTTCTCGCTCTCTCTTTATCTACCGAGAAGAGCAAAAATCCCCCCGCTCTTGTCGCGGATTCCCCCTTTACCTGGGAACTTACCGGTGCACCACCCTGACTGCAGAGAGTTCTGAGTCCTCGTTGGGGTTATGGCTGAGTCCTCGTACGGGCCACCACGTGTCGCTACCGCCTCGACCAGCAAGGAAGACGCAACACCGAACTCTTCTCTCTGCAGTTTATTCAGGACCTTTGAGTAATCTTCTGACCCCAACCCCAGGGAGAATTCCCCACAGCCTTAAGTACCCGCTGGGTAGCCAACCCTGATACGCCACGTGGGAACCACCAATAGGTTCAGGTGCGGGGAAGCAAGCCAGATTCTATGCCTTAGCCATATAAGGAGTTGTTTACCACAGAGAGCACTTGCCATCGGGAAGGCGGAGGGCGGAAGCCAGCGCCATCTTCCAGGTGCGGCACGCAGCTCTCTACAGAACAGAGCCTCTGTCATCCCCTTAAAAAGAGCAGCCAACAATTGATGATCAATTTTCTAAATAAGAAAGGGGGAGATGTCGGGAGTCAAAAGGGAGTCTCTCAACATGATAGGCTTAACTATCTCACTGGAACATCTTGAGGCTGTTTACAGAATCTGATCTTTTCACCCTGCCCTAAGCAAACATCCTGCAGCTGCTACGGCCAATGAAAAAGCTTCCTTAACAGCCAATGAAAAAGCTTCCTTATTCCAAGCATATAAATACCCCTGTGTGAAAAATAAAAATTAGCAGCTTGATCAGAATCCCTGTCTTGCTGTCATTCTTCGTGTCTCTTGTCCCTTCATTCCTTCTCTCTTAGGTTCACTGCCCTTGTTGACGTCCTGTGGGTCGGGACAATACACATATTTAGTAATAGCAGCTTTCAAAAGCAACTAATGGGAAAAATGAAGAATTCAAAGAGATATGCCAGAGACACAATGAAAATCTCTCTGGGTCTTCCCAGGATTCCTCTAGAAGCTGCCACCAGGAAATCAGGGACAAGCCTGTGAGTGGACCAACTGTGCCTATGGTGTGGATAATGGTGTATTCCTTTCTAAACTCATGGTGAAATGTGGCTGCCATTTTGGTGGTGTTGAGGGCAGACTTTCCAAAGGTGATGAGAGGTTGTTAAGGATTCCATGGGATTAATGCTTTTCTCTTGGGAGTCAGTTCTTCCCTCATTGGACTGGATTAGAAACTGAGAGAGGGGGTGAGGAGGGAGGGAAGATAGGGAGAGATGAAGGGGATAAAGGAGGGAAGGTTGGAGGGAAGGAGTAGACAAAGGAATATGGGTGGAGTTCAGTAGCACAGTACTTGCCTCTAAGCATTCAAGTGAAACACAGCCATTCTGGCTGGGGTAGATGGAATCTCGGTGCCATTTTTATTTGCATTTCCATTACGACAAACAATATTTAACAAATCTTTCCTTCATGAATTTCTCTTTTGTGTATGTTGGTTCTGGGGCTTGAACAATGAGCCTCATGTTCTTGCTTGGCTGGCCCTCTACCATGTAAGCTACAGTTCCAATTCTGATTTTTCAATGGTTAGAGATTAAAAGTCTCATAGATTTTTCTGCTAGAGATGGCTTCAAACTGTAATCCTCAGATCTCAACCTCCTGAGTAGCTAAGATTACAGGTGCCTGGCTTCTGCATGAATTTCTTAGTTATTCTTGTGATAACTCTTTTCTTGTGTCTATGTGCCAGTACCAGGACTTGAACTCTGGGCCTTCATCTCTCAGCTTCCTTGCTTGCTCATAGCTAGAGCTCTACCATTTGAGCCATGCCTTCAATCCAGTATTTTTCTGGCTAATTGGAGATGAAGTCTCACAGACTTTTCAGCCCAGGTTGGCTTGGCATGCATTCCTCTAGGACTCAGCTTCTTGAGTAGTTAAGATTACAGGCATGAGCCATCAGCACCCGGCTTTCTTTTGAGACCATCTACAGATGATTTGTCCTTTTGGTATGCAATATTTTGAGTTGTTTACATATTCTGATTTTAATCACTTTCCCTATGACCAAGCCCCAGCTATAAACAGGCATTGTCTGGATGGATGTGCCAGAGAAACACAGTTAAAAGCAAGCTTCAAGAAACAGAAGAACACAGCCTGTCCAGGTGCTAAGAAACAGCCTCATACCCAGAAAGGCCCGCAAATCACACAAAAGTAGAAAACCAAAGCAAGAGAGGAGGATCTCACCAGGCAGGGCCCAGAACACACTGTGGAAAAGGAGACAACACACTTTTTAACAGGCCACATTTATTGGGTAAAAAGGAAATCCATATCAGACGTATTAAATCCTGAGAGGGGCTGACGGCCATTTGCAGCAGAGAGGGACCATGGTGAAGAAGGGCGCGGTGATGCTGGCAGGACCACGAATGGCCGTCAAAGCCGCCTCACACTGCCAGTGTGCGTCAGTCGGCCCAAGGCGGCCTGCACACGGAAGGAGCCAGGGAGACACCGAGCGAAGGCGGGCTGTCCGCAGAGGAGTCGGAGCCCAGTCGGCGTGGCCTGTGCATCACTGGGGAAACACGGTGACCACGTCGTAGCCCTCAGGGGGAGTGACCCGCTCCCGGGCGTGCTTCTCACAGTAGATCTGATCCTCTACAAAGAAATGGCCCTTCTGCTTCAGGTTGGTGCCACAGTCGCTGCACACGTAACACTCGGGGTGGCGATGACGTTCTCGAAGCTTCACGAACACCCCGCTACAGCAAGAAGAGGCCTGGGTCAGTGAGGTGAGCACCAGGGCGGCACCTGGCTCTGCGCTGGTCTCCTGGAGCTGGGAGCAGAGCTTCTCCACAAAGGCCCAGGACAGCAAAGCCCAGGCCTCCCTGCGGAGCCTCCCGCGGGAATGTAAAGAAGCCCCGCCCACTTCCTGCTTTGACAAGTTCACAAGGTCAAGGGTTTATTTAGCTCCTTCACATGCAAGCTGCCCACATCTTACCCAGTCAGCCCACCTGCAGGGCTGCCAAGACCCCGAAAGCAGATACTCACACAATGCCAGTGCCACATTTGTCACACATGGGCAGCTTCTGAGCATTTCCAATCGAGGCAGCCACTTTGGTGACTGGAGCTTTCACACTTCTAAATCCGGAGGGCTTGTTGGGGTCCCCTGAAACAAGAAAAACTCCTACATTGGCCAGAGCCACACATACACATCTATGCCCAAGTAGGTCAGAGACACTGGAGTCCAACAGATGTGACCCTACTGTGTGCTAGTGTACAAGTTACTAAACCTTTCTGATCTCCCAGCCTTTTCTATAAACCATGAAATCATTTTTCCCTTCGTTGTTGCACAAAAAAGATTAAAGCATACATAAAAAGCCCCCCTACAGTACCTGACACACAGTCAACCCTCACGACAAAAATCATATTACATTTGAATTAGATATTTGCAAATACTGATGTGTACCTTAGAGTGCTCTACACAGGGGTCTGGAGGTTCAAGAGCATGAGCCTCCAAGCAACAGAGTTCAAACTCTAGTACCATCCCTGCCAAAATATGTATGCATATATATATATACAGATTAACATATAGCTTAACAAATAAGTAAATAAAAAATAATATACAGATTAATAAATAAGTAAATAAAAAATAATATCTGAGCCAGGTGCCAGTGACTCATGTCTATAATCCTAGCACTCAGGAGGCTGAAGTTCAAATCCAGCCCCCAGCAGATAAATCTGAGTGACTAATTCCCATTAACAAAAATAAGCCAGAAGTGGAGCTGTGATTCAAGTGATAGAGCACTAGCTGTAAGCTAAAAGGCCAAGAGATTTCTGATAGTCCCACAGATTTTTCTGCCCAGGCTGACTTCTACCTCGATCCTCAGATCTTAGCCTCCTGAGTAGCTAGGATTACCCACATGAGCCACTGGAGCCTGCTGACTATGGTGCTTTTTAATGCCCTCTTAAATTTTGCATCCAAGGTAAGTGTCCTATTGCAATCTCAGTGCTACCTAGGAAGGGGCCTCAGAAGGGCCTGGAGGGCAGCAGCTTCAAACCTCCTGTCTCAAGCATCCCTGGCTGATAGCACTTGGATGTCTACCCCACGTGACAACAAAGAACAGCAGCAGCTCTGCACATCTGCACAGCATGGAAAGAAAGGCAAACTAACTTCTGAAGGGACCAGCTGAGCAAGCTCAGGGTCTCCTTCAGGAAAGAGTGCCTTTTTCACATAACTCCATCAGCAGAAAAATCACCAGGAAAAAAAAAGTGGGGGTGCAATGGGGTAGAAGAGAAACCAAAGAAAGACATAAATCCACACTGGGTAGAAGAATCCACTTCTCTTCCTGTGATGAAGAGACCTGGACTGATAGAACAGCTCTGCAGCAGCAGCAGAGCAGGCTGTAAGCTAAATGAGGCAGCCCGCACTGTGGGTTGTTCAGTCCCACATCGCCACCTGCTGGCACAAAGTTATTTTCTCTCACTTATCCAGCCAACATGGGAAATTCTATTTCTAACTAGCTTACTATTGGATTTGTTTTACTTTTTCTTTTTTTACACTATTGCACTCACTGAAATTCTTTTTTTTTCACTGAAAATTTAACTCAAGTACGTGTTAAGAGACATGGAAGAAACTACTATTTTAGCAAAACTCTTCATTTTTATTTTAGGTAAAAGACATCTGGGGCCAGGCATACTCACCAACACCTGTAGCTTCACCTACATAGGAGGCAGAAATAGAAAGATTGTGGTTCAAGGATGGCTGTGACAGAAAAATGAGATCTAACCTAAAAAGGGCTAGCTGTGACTTATGTGTTCAGAGTGTTTATGCTATGTATGAGGCTCTCAGTTCACACTGTAATACTATTTTTTTAAGGCATCAGCCTCAGGAATGAAAGAAAATGATAATTCCTGATCACACAAGTACATGTGGCTAAATGTTGTTCAATTAAATGTAAGTGGAGCCAGGCGCTGGTGGCTCACGCCTGTAATCCTAGCTATTCAGGAGGATGTGAGGATCATGGTTAAAAGCCAGCCTGGTTAGGATAGTCCATGAGACTCTGATCTCCAATTAACCACCAGAAAACCAGAAGTAGAGCTATGGCTCAAAGTGGTAGAGTGCTAGTCCTAAGCAGAAAAGCTCAGGGATAGCACCCAGGCCCTGAGTTGAAGCTCCACAACCAACAAAAAAAGAAAAGAAAAGTAGGTGGAGTATTGTGGGACTTCTGGATGGAGAAAGCTAGCTCAACTGAAAGGGCCTGCCCAGTTAGCCCTGTCCCCTTCCTTTGTCCCTGGTGCCTTGAGGTCCTGGTAGATAAGCAGCTGGGAGGCCAGAGAACCTTAATGAAGAGGAGAAAAGGCGCCCTCTTCAATGCACCCACTGTCACTGTCTTTATTAAGTGATCTACTGTTTCTGCTATCTGCTGGAATGTCACCAAAATAAAGACAGAGAAGCAGAACTGACCTGATGCCTGCAGAGGCACTGGAAGGAGCCTTGAGCACCTCAGGCATCAGGGCTCCCCAGGCCACGTGAAGGCCAAGCCGAGGCCTTCAGGTGCACGCATCTGACAGCACACTGTGATGGGTTTCCTGCAGTATGTGTGACCCCTGAGCCTACAGTAGTCCAGATACTAGCCTAAGCACAGAGTGCGGACAAGGCCCTGGGAAGGGGGGAATCTCAGCCTCTCAAGAGATCTTATACCCAACAGTGGTTCCCAAAAGAAAGCAGGTAGCTGGCTTCACTGGGCAGCTGGTCCACTTTCATTCCACCTGCCACACATCACTGGTGGCCCCCACCCACACCACAGAAGCATGGTGTATGGGCTCAGACCAAACAAATGATCAAGACATCGACTGACAGAATCCCCAAGTCACGTTTACTCCAACCTCAGCTTCCTGATGCATGTGTGGCAGGAAGCCCACAGCCAGTACAGAGCTTCCTAAGTAAAATTAGGTCGGCCAAGAGGGGGCGCTCTCACACTTTTTGGGGGGTGGTATTACTGGGATTGAACTCAGGACCTTAGGCATATAGACAAGCACTCTACCTGTGAGCCATATCCCCAGCCTCCCTTGCTCTCTCTTTTAAATGACCTTCCACCTTTCTTTTGGGGGGGGGTCAGTTGTGGGGCCTGAACTCTGGGCCTGGGCACTGTCCCTCAGCTCTTCAGGTCAAGGCTAGCACTCTACCACTTACGCCACAGCGCCACTTTCGGCTTTCTCTGTTTATGTGGCGCTGAGGAATCGAACCCAGGGCCTCATGTATGCAAGGCAAGCACTCTACCACTGATCCACCTTCCCAGCCCCAACCTAAAAAGTCCATGGCAAGCCAGGCTAGTGCCTGCTAGTGCAGCTTATACCTATAATTCTAGCTACTGAGGAGGCTGACATCTAAAGATGGTGGATCAAAGCCAGCCCAGGCAAGAGAGTCGCTCTCTCTCTCTCTCGCTCTCTCTCTCTCCCAGGGCCTAGTAGGCCCTAAATTCAAGCCCCAGGACAGGTACTCTCACCTACCCCCGCTTCCCTCCCATCACCACCATCATCACCACCACCCCGCATAAAAATCCATGCCAAGTGTGGTAGTGCATCCCTATAACCTCAGCCATGAGAGGCTGAGACAGAAGGTGAATTATTTCATATCAGCCTGGACAACTTAGCAAAACTATGTCTCAAGTGGAAAAGAAAACAACCACACATTCAGAACACAGCATGCTTCTTCCACCTACTCCAGGCTTCGGCACTGACTAACCTTCACTCCTGATCCTGACTCAGAACCTGTGGCTGCTGCAGATAGGGACGATTACCTTTTTCATCTGACTCCAAGATTTCCTGCAGAACCAGGAACGAAGTGGACTGCTTCGGGGGCTCATTCAACTCCTGCTTCTCCTGCAGCATCTTGTAAACCTCAGATTCCTTGTCGATGATTAGGCCCCCTGACACCTGAGCATGGTCCACGCTGTGGAACGGTCAAGTTCATGAACACATGTGAGACGTGAACAAGCATCACCAGGCCCGCCCCTCCGGCAAGCACAGCCACGATGACCAAAACTGTAGAAGACTCTTTCCAAATGGTTTCAGGAATTCAACTCTCCTGGCTCACAGGTGTGGTGGAATGCTCATGTGCTTTGCCATCCATAAACGTTCAGGCCCAGGGAACAGGCAAGCCAGGCCTGGCCTCCCACACCTTCCTCCTGCCACTCCATGTGCCCCAGAGCAGGTGAGGCAGGCTCTACTGTGTGGCCTGGGGCTCCGTTTTGTAGAAGGTGAAGGCCTGCACTGCCTGGCCTGGGATGGAGAAGCAACTGTGCTCCACCCTGAATCCAGCCCCCTTCTTCTCACCCCTGGCTCCGGGATATCTAAGCTACAGCACTGCTGGCTAGCAGGACTGGACAGCTGTGTACACCCTATCTGTCGCCATTCATAACTGCAGGACAGTCCTTTTTTGTGCTGGGATTTGAACTCAAGGCCTGGGGTGTTGTCCCTTAGCCTTTTTGTTCAAGATTGGTGCACTACTACTTGAGTCACAGCTCCATTTCTGGCTTTTGGGTGGTTGATTCGAGGTAAGAGTATCACAGATTTTTCCTGCCTAGCTTTGAGCTAGGATTTGAGCTAGCTTTCAGGCTAGCTTTGAGCTGGGATTTTCAGATCTCAGCTTCCTGAGTAGCTAGGATTGCAAACACAAGTCACAGGAGCCCAGCAGGAAGTCTTTTTGTGTGTGTGGGTGTGCCACACACAAGCTTGAACTCAAGGCTTGGGTGCTAGTGCCTAGGCTAGTGTTTGTGGGTTTTTTGGTTTTTTTTGCTTAAGGCTAGCACTCTACCACTTGAGCCACGGCTCCACTTCTGGCTTTTTCTGGTAGTTCATTGGGAATAAGATTCTCACAGATTTACCTGCTTGGGCTGGCTTCAAACCATGACCATCTGATCTCAACCTCCTAAGCAGCTTAGATTGCTCTTTTTTTTTTTTGCCAGTCCTGGGGCTTGAACTCAGGGCTTGGGTGCTGCCCTTAAGTTCAAGCCCTAGTATCAGAAAAAAGCAAAAAAAAAAAAAAAAGGTCAGAAGCTGGTGGCCCATATCTGTAATCCTAGCTACTCAGGAGGCTGAGATCTGAGGATTACAGTTCAAAGCCAGCCTGGGCAGGAAAATCCGTAAGACTCTTATTTCCTATTAACCATCAGAAAACCAGAAGTGGTGCTATGGCTGAAAATGGTAGAGTGCTAACCTTAAGCAAAAGGGACAGTGTTCAGGCCTTCAGTTCAAGCCCTAGGACTGGCAATAAATAAATAAATAAATGTAAGTTCCTGCATTGCATTTTGCAGGAAATTGATGTGGAGAGGCCTTCAGGCAATCCCAAGTGGTTAGTGCTTATTTATTTATTTTTTATTATTCTTATGAAGGCAATGTATGGAGGGATTACAATTACATAAGCCAGGTAGAGTGCATTTCCTTTGGGACAATGTCACCCCTTCCCTTGCTCTCTCCCAGTTTTTCCCTCATTAGTTGTATTTAAATCCTAGTGTGATCCACTGAGTATTTCAATATGCATTCTCAAAACTACTGATGCCCCCAAAGCAAGGAAAATGCTAATGTGCTTCATTTAAGTGATAGTGACACATCATAAGGAAAATTGGGGGGGCACTGTGGGCAAAAGAAAAACAAAACTGAATCAAGTACCAGCAAAACAGCCCTGAGCTCTGCGTCCTGAGCATGCACAGTCTTTCCTTGGCCAGGTCTCTGCAATACCAAAGGTGCACCATATCTGTGTTTCTGCAAGTTACTTCCCTTTTCTTCCTCTCATTCCACCTCTCCCTCTTTCTTTTTTCCCTCTCTTCTCCCCATCTGGGAGGCATCCTGGAGGACTTTAGATGCCTAGTTCTCAGCTGAAAACGGACTTGTCCAACAGCAGTGAAGCCCCAGGTGTTTCCCCTGGACCACAACCATGTTCTGACAACAGAACTCTCTCATGGACAGTGACATAAGCTATGCTTTGCTGCAGCTGGGGAATATTTAAGCAGAAGCTCTCGTTGGCTGGTCAGGCCTGCCAGCTGTGGTGTGCCCTGGGGGAGGGAAGCTGCCACCCCGCCCATCCTGCGCCCATCCTGCGCCCATCCTGCCTGCCGCCCTGCCCCAGGCAGCCAGTCTCTGCCTGCGTCCTTCGCCCTCCACCTGCAGGGAATTCTGGGAGCCTTTCGGGCAGCCAGGCAAGGGGCCGCCCTGAGGACTTGTTTTAACAGAGTCTTCCTCAGGCTCATCTACTCAACCCTGTGGAGCTAGGAACTTGCCCTATATTAAGTACATTACAATATTTCTTATGAATGTCTTTTCTATTCCTCTAAGAACTATTTTAAAATCAAGATCAGACCATGGAATGTTGTTGGGAAGAATTTTTCTCTTCTTTGGTGTATGTAATGTCTGAAAGCCACCAGGGAATGCTAAAAATGAAAGAACCCAAGGCCAGCAAACAACTCGGAAAGCACTTCCAAAATTCAAATAAAAGAGAAACCAATATACCACTTATTCTTAAATAATATCTTAATATAATATGCTGCTGGATGATTTATAAGCTATGCCCACTATCCTCACTTGAAACTCCAACGCCAGCCGAACTCAAAAATTATAGCCTAGTGATTCAGACTGTAAGTCTGAGTCCGATTTGAAGTCTGAGTCCCTAGGCTATATGATATTATTAACATGATAACAGTATCTTAAGAAAATAATCAGGACAAAATATGCCTAAGATATGAAACAACAACAACAACAAAAATTCTCAAAGCAATGAAAGCATTCTATAGTGAGCCAGGCATAAAGCCACACGCCACACGCCTCTATAAGAAGCTGAGGCAGGAGGAGGAAGAGTTTAATGCCTGCCGGAGCTACCTAACTAGACTCTTAGGGAAAAGAAAAGAAAAGAAAAGAAAAAATGCAAGAGAATGTAAGAAGTCCCCCCCCCCACACACACACACACTTTGACCCATCTCCCAAAGGAGTCTTCGGAAGCCCTGCCTACAGACCTTATATGCCACTCCAATCTGCTCCAGCCAAAGAGCGGCTGAAGCCAAACAGCATCAGGTCAAGGAGGATCAAGAACAGCTGGCCGTGCCTCTGGACAGGGTCAGCAGAGCGACCTGAGATGGAAGCCAGCTTCCTCAGAATAATGAAGTTACCAGAATGTGGATACAGAGGAATTCTGTAAAACGTGAGCCATCACTTTTGGCAGTAAGTTAAAGATCTGTGTCTATAAATCCTAACCAAAAGAAGGAAATTCTCAACAAGAACAACAACAACAAGCTCATTTCAAATATTAAGACAAGTTAAAAGGGTAAAAAGAAATACACCACATAACCATGAATCAAAGGAAAGCTGTCGTGACTGTATTACTCTCTGGCTGAATTAACTGGCAAATTAATTCACCAGAAATGGAAAGAGACTTTGTAAAAAGAGCCATTATTAAAAATCACAAGAAAGGACGCTGAAAATCATACACCAAGAAGCTGTAACAATCTTAATGGCTAACTAAAACAAGAGGGCTTCATATGTATGAAGCAAAAACTGAGAAAAACAACAGACATGTTCAAGGTGACAGGCAAAAGATTCAACCTTTCTCTCAACCAGTAACAGGCCAATAGAAGTAGAACTCAGCAATACTGGCAGCTAACAGGGACTTTTACATGTGACCTTTTCCACTTGTTGACCAGTCAAAAGCAGAATAAATATGCTGACAATATCCATGAATGACACCAAGACTCTATCCTAGGCCACAGACTCCATCTCAACAAATGTTAGAGACCTGAAATTACACAATGCATTCTCTGACCACAACAGAATCAAATTATAAATCAACAGCAGAAACAGGAAAACCTCAAACCTTCTACAAGGGAAACAGACTTCCAGATAATACACAGGTTGAAAAGAAAGTCTGAAGGAAATAAAAAACATTACCACACTGAATAAAAATATGAAACCTAAGAATCTGTGGTTCGTGGTTAAAGTAAGGCAGAAAGGAAACTGATGGCATTAAATGCATCTACTAAAGGGAGACATCTCAAGTCAACAACCTCAAGAGCCAACCAAAGAAGCAAAATCAAGCCAAAGGAAGCAGGCTAGAGAAGTAGTATGTCTTGCCAGTGTTATGGTTAGACATGAACTCTCCTTTCCTGGGAAGGCTTGGTGGTCCCCGGCTGGTTGGCTATTAAGAAGTGATTAGACTGTAACCATGCCAACCTCATCAATGTGTGTGCTGATTGATGTGTTCATACCTCATAGGCTAGAAGATGGGGCAGGCTTTCCTAGCTGGAAGAAGTAGGTCACCAGGATTGTGTGTGTCCTTGAAGCTATATCCTGAGGTTTATGTTGTCCCTGGCCCCTTTCTCTCTTGCTCTCTCTGGCCCCCAAGCACTATGAAAAGACATTTACTCCACCAGGTGTACTACCATCAGAAAGAAGAGTGTCACAACAAACCATGCAGACACCAAAAGGACAAGAAAACACCATGGTCCACCATAGTAAATGGCTATTTAAAAAAAGCTTAACTGATCGGATCAATGGGAATAGATCAATGGGAATAGATAAGATTCAACATCATTCCAAAATTCAAAAATTAGAAATAAAGAGAGCTTCCTAGCTTGATAAATTATAGTTAGCACCCCACTTAAGAGTAAAAAGCTCAATGTTTTTCCCAAAGATGGAGGAGTCAAGGATGCATGCTCTAGCCATACTGATTTTTGACTCAGCTGCTAGTGCTCTAAGCTTTGGCCAATGCAACAAGGCAAGAAAAGGAAAAGGTCACACATGTCAGAAAGGAAGACAGAAAACTACGTAGAACCACTGTCAACACAGAAAATCACAAGGAATTGCTATTAGAATATATAAAATCTGCAAGAAGGACTAAAAGTAAAGGTATTTTTATGCTAGCAAGAGATCATTAATAATTTGCTTTGAAAGTAGTAGTCTTACCTCCTATTTAGGAGTAAATATTCACTTGACACAGCAAGAGGCTGAGATCTGAGATCATGGTTTGAAGCTAGCCTGTGCAAGAATCTCTAAGACTCATTTCCAATAAACCACCAAAAAGCTGGAAGTGGAGCCGTGGCTCAAGTGGTAGAGTGCTAGCCTTGAGAACAAAAACTCAGGGGGGATAGCACCCAAGCCCTGAATTGAAGCCCCAAGAAAAGGAAAATTTGCACAGAAACTTTACGTTATAATGTGTCTATTTCAGTTTTAATCATAATAGTCACACTCCAGGGACCCATTAAGCACATGTAAGACTTTGGTGTCATAGGATATTTAGTCACATAAGGTAACAAGTTAGGATGAAATAAACAGGCAGAAAAACCAACACAGAAACAGAGGACTTGAAAAAGACCAACTACACCTAATAGACAATTACAAAACCCTCTCCACCAGAGTGCTGTGTCCCCTTGTTTTCTGTATGAGCCACATCCATGGTAGCACTTCCTCTTTCACTGCTCAGTTCTGCTGTGTCTTCTCTAACTTTTCTTTCCTTGTTGTTGGTAGTGGTGGTGGTGGTTGTAGTGGTTGAGGGGTTTGAACTCTGGGCCTGGGCGCTGTCCCTCAGCTCTTTAGCTCAAGGCAAGCACTCTACCACTTGAGCCACAGCAACACTTCCAGTTTTCTGGTGTTTTCCTTCCGGAAAGTCTCATGGACTTTCCTGCCCCGGCTTGGCTTTGAACCATGATCCTCAGATCTCAGCCTCCTGAGTAGCTAGGATTAAAAAGATGTGAGCCATGGGCACCTGGCTTAACTTTTATTTTTTTTAATTTTATTTTTTTGTTTATATGGTACCAAGGAATTGAACCCAGGGCCTCACACATGCTACATAAGCACTCTACCACTGAGCCACATTCCCCGTCCAACTTTTCTTAATCTACTAAGCATTTGTCCATTCTGTTGATCTTTTCAAAAAGTGAATTCTTAGTTTCATGGATATTTTCTATCTAATTTTGGGTTTGTTTGTTCTAGTTCTTGGAGCTGTAAATTTAGTTGGGTTTGAGAATTTTTCTTTGACTGGGCCACAGCAAACTTTCCTCCTAGCACTGTTTTGGGTTTTTTTTTTTTTTTTCCATCCTGTTAAGATTTTTGGAGCAGGGGTATTTTGTTTTTGAGACAGGGTCTTACTAACTTAAACTTACAATCCTCTTATCTTCTCCTGTGCTGGGATTACAGGTGTGTACTACCAGGCACAGCCCTACTGAGTTTTGATGCATTGTTTTCATTTATGCTCACATACTTTCTAATTTCCCTTGTGATTCTTATCCTATAAGTTGTTCAGCTGTGCTGTCCAATTTCCAAATATATGTGATTTTTCTAGTTTTCTTTTTTGCTACTGATTTCTGCTTTTATTCTACTGTGACTGGAATGTATAGTATCACTTTGGTCTTTTTTAAGTTTCTTAAGGTTTATTTTATGTGGTCAAACTTGTGGTCTATGTTTGTAGAATAATCCATGTACAATTGAGACAAACTAAATATTATACATTTTACATTTACATAGTATCTACATTTTCACTGCTAGTATAGAGACATTTAATTTTTTAATGTTTATCTTATATTCTACATGTTTATTTTGATGGATTCTTATTGGATTCATTTATTAGTTCTAGGGTGGTGTTTGGGTTTTTTTTTGCTAACTTCTTTATAATTTTCTATGTCGATGATTTATGAAAAATAAACTATTTTATGAACTGAATGCCTTGTTTTCTTATTACATTGATTAAAACTTTAAAAGCACTAGACTGAACCAGAGTGGTAAGAACACATTCTCTGCCGGCTCTCCTGGCTTGAGGGAGCCTGAAGTAGGATCACAAAGAGATACATCATACAACAGTGTTTAAAATAGCCAAGAGATCAGACCACTCAACACACTTCATCAACAGATGTATCGATTCTCTTTTTAGTATGACAAAGAACAGAATATTACTGAGCCTTGAAAAAAGTAGCAAATCTTATCAGATGCTACATGATATTGTAGTTGAAACTTGCAGGTATTACATTAAGTAAAGCCATAAGCCAGTCACAGAAAGAGAAATAGCGCATAATTCTACTTGAAGTATCTAAAGTAATCAGACTCTTAGAAACAGAAAGCGGAATGGTGGTCTCCAAGTGCCTGGGGGAGGGATGGGCGAGGGAGGGAGTTGTTGTTCATTAGGTACAGAATTTCAGTTATGCAAGAAGAATACATTCTAGGGATCTATTGCACAACAATGCACACGTAATTTACTACTACTATACAGTGCTCTGAAGAAATGGTTAAGCTAGGAAGTTTCTATCATGTGATTTTTAACCACAATTTAAAAAAAACAACAACCTTAGAACAGAAAACAAAAAAGGAACAAAGTCTAGATAGATCCTAAAGCCTGTCTCCAAAACACTGCGTTGAACATAAAAAATGATAATCCTAGAACATAATGTGTTTTATAATTCCCTGAATGTAACATTCCTGAACTAAGAAGGCTGTAACAAAAAAGAGATTAGTAGGCTGCTGCAGGGGAAAGGAAGGGGGAGGGGAAGTAGGCGTGGCTACAAGGGGCAACTTGAGAAACTAGTGACCTGCAAGCTGCACCTTTCCATTGAGTCCTGTCAACATCCTGTTTTTGTTTTTGATCAGTCCTCGGGCTTGAACTCAGGGCCTGGGTACTATCCCTGAGCTTCTTTTGCTCAAGGCTAGCATTCTCCCACTTGAGCCACAGCACCACTGTGGCTTTTTCTGTTTATGTGGTACTGAGGAATCAAACCCAGGACTTCATGCATGGTAGGCCAGCACTCTACCACTAAGCCACATTCCCAGCCCCCTAAGACTCTTATCTTCAAATAACTACCCAGAGTTCAAGTGGGGACCTGCACAAAGAAAAAAGTAAATAAATAGAATAAAATATTTGCCCCCAAATAGAAGTTAAGTGCTTACTGAAAATGGTGGAGATCCCCTCCGCCCCCCATAGGATAAAGAAAAGGCTTTCCTTCAGGATGAAGAATCCCTTCAGGGTGTGTCCAGGAGAAGCTTTCAGTGTCTCATTCCAAGAAATGAGAATCTGGGTTTAGACATCCCCCAGGTTGGAGAGGGGAAGGGGAAGGTGAAGAGGGAACGGCAGAGGGAAAAGGGAGGAAAGGGAAGAAAGAGAAGTAGAGGAAGGGGAAGGACAAAGGGAAAGGAAAAGAAACAAGGGAAAAGGGAAGGGAAGAAGGAGAAAGGAAGGGAAGAGGAAGGGAGTAATTCTGGGAAACTAGGCATTCAGCTCTACAAGGGCTGTCTGGCCTGTGTTTTTTGTGTTTTAGTCTTCACTGGCCCAGATGATGGTCCCTGTGATTAAGAAAGCAGAGAAGGAATTATTAGCCCCATGAGCCCTAGCAAAGGAGGAAGGAACATCCAGACTCAGGAGACAGTTCTCTGCACTGGGGCCAGGTTAGCTAGCGAGATAAGCACCATCATCATGCTCAAAGTCCTCTGCTCTAGTTCCCACGTAGTCGGGGTTAATGCAATCCCTCTGGTACCATTTGAACAGTGCCTGACTTGCTTTTTTTAAAAATACACACTACATTGCATTCTCTCAACAACCTGGTACTGAGGTTGGTAGTTTGAGTCCACCTTAAAGACTGGGAGACAGGGTTTCAGAGCAGTTACAGATACTCAGCTGGTGAAAGGCAAAGCTGGCATTCAATGCTCAGGCCCATCTACCTACCTAGCAGGAAGTCTCAAACGATATCATCTAAATAAGACGATCCAGGCTCTGAGTTATCCCATGTTGATGAGAACATCTAAACTCAGTTGGAAGAGGTCACAGATGTCCTTCGCCCTTAAGGTACACCGGAGAAAGGATTGCTTCGCTGAGCTCCCCTAGAGGGAAGAGGCTGCTGAGGATCTATCTGCCCCCTTCAGCCCACGAGGAAGGAGAAGCAACAATGGAGGCACTCTCCCTGCCTTCCCAGGTGGCAGTGCTATTGGCATTCTGGCTTGATTGGAAGGCAACTGTGTGAAGATCACAAACACACACACACACACACACACACACACACACACACACACACACACACGCTTTACAAAGAAACTCAGGGTGAGCCCCCAGGGCTTGATTGGAAGGCAACTGGCAACTGTGTGAAGATCTCTCTCTCTCTCTCACACACACACACACACACACACACACACACACACACACACGCGGATGCTTTACAAAGAAACTCAGGGTGAGCCCCCAGGGCTTGATTGGAAGGCAACTGGCAACTGTGAAGATCACACACACACACACACACACACACACACACACACACACACGGATGCTTTACAAAGAAACTCAGGGTGAGCCCCCAGGGAATGGGTGATGAAGTCAGATGCAAAGTATGTAATGAGCCAATTCTGGAGCCTCCATGGATTTCACAGACTAAACAGTGAGTGTGATGGGGAGGGGGGGCGGGAGGGGGGGGACACTGGTATGAGCCAGTGCTAGGGACTCATGCAGAGCCAGTGGCATTACCCTGGGAGCTGCGGGATGGGAAGACTCTCTTTGCAGAGATCATACCAGACAGGCATGAAGCAGCAAGCAGAGACCCCTATGCTAACAGCACAGCCAAGCTCCACGGCTTTGGGCAGAGGTATTCTCATGGTTCTGGATTCCTCCTCACATAGCTTAGGATGGCACCGATCACGGTCCTCCTCATTGGGGAAAAGCTGTACCGAGCCTTGATAAAGACTCAGAGGACGCTGAACCCAGACTGCGATGGGAGGGGAAAGTTTCAGACAGGAAGGGAAAGAACAAGCAGGGAGCATGAGAGAAGTAAGAAGACTTTAATGAAGGAAAAATTGCCAAGGCCACACTAAAAATACTTTCCAGGCCAGTGCATCATGGTTCTTCCAATGAAAATGTGTCGTTTCCTGGGTTATAAAATGGAGATCATGCAGCAGTCCACTTGGGGCCAGTGAAGGAAGGCTACCCTCTCCACCTCTTCCAGCACCAGAGCAGCGAAAACACGGGGCCGCCCCTCTGCCCTCTCGCCCCCTTGCTCCCTAGCCCCCCTTGGCATCTCTGCCAGTCTGCATTGAGCTGCTCAGAAGCCTTCCTTCAGGATGTGTCCATGACAACCTGTGTGGGGAGGGGCGGCATGGCTCTTGGGGATCCCCAGTATCCCCACAATCTCCTTGAAGGGTATCAACAACTCAAGCCGGCAAGGCCTTTTAGGAACCAGAATTTGGGGGACCGAAGCAGGAATGCCCACTTTGCCTTAGTTACTATGATAAATGCCTTCAATATTAAAAAAAATAATAATAATGGTACTGGAGGTTTGAACTCAGAGCGTTGTACATGCTAAGCGAGCGCTCTATCTCTTAGTCACCCCCTCCAGCCTTTTTGCCCTGGTTATTTTGGGGCCTGGGCTAAGCCCATATCATGATCCTTCTATATATATACTTCCTGTCATAATGGGTGTGACAAGTACACACCACTACACATCCAGCTATTGAGATGAGGTCTTGCAAATTCTTTGCCAATGGAAGCCTCAGACCTTGATCCTCCCAACCTCTGCCTCCTCCTAAGAGGCTAAGTATGAGCCACCAGCAACAACGACCACTTTCATTGTCTTCTAAAGCCAAACAGCCAAAGTCTGTCCTCTGAGACACCTAAGGAACTGAAAAGAAAATCTCAGTGTCCTCTCCGTGTCAGGCACAAAGACCTGCATACAGTAAGGACTTGAAAATATCAGTCTCTCTTCTGGGTGGGGGTGAGGGGGGGCAAGGGGGGTAAAGATTATATATATATACCATGAGGCCACTATGCCCATGAGTGTGGTTTTTACAAAGCCCTTAATAAACAGCTAAGGACTCCGGGACCCAAAGAACTTAACCTCTCCTCATCTGCATCTGAAGCACTTAGGGGTATACAATTTAAACACCCTAAAGTTGGGCGAGTGACTAATAAAGTTGAATTCGGGAGAACTGAAGGGCACAGAGGGCTTCAGAGTTAAGACAACAATCTGAGGATTCCAGGTGGTAAAGATCCTTAGAGCAGAGAAGTTGGGACTATTACCATGTTTTCCAACAAAGCTTGAACACTGAAAACTCAGCTTCCATATTTAAAAAAGGCTTCTGCAACTTCTATTTTAATGAAAGCAATCAGCAGGAATAGGAATCCTTGAGCTGCACTTGGTTTCTGGCTTTGAATCAGAGGAGCAGCACCATGTCTGCACGGAGCATGTGTGGTCCAATGGCCACGGACCACAGTGCAGTCTTCTCTGCCCTGGGATGCTTATCCTGATGTGGCTTTTGGGTATGTGTGTGGCAAACTCATATGCTAGTCGGTCCACTTACTCTCATCCTCACACCCAGGTCCTTTGCCACAGGCTGCTGGAGTTCTGGATTCATCCTTGAAGTGTTTGGGAGGGAGCTAGTGGCCCATGCCTATAAACCAAGCTATTCAGGAAGCTGAAATCTCAGAAGGATCATGGTTCAAAGCCAGCCCAGGCTGAATAGTACATGAGAATCTTATCCCTCATAAACCAGTAAAAGCTGGAAATAGGAGCATGGCTCAAGTGGTAGAGCACCAGCCTTAAGCAAAAAAGCTAAGCAGGAATATGAGGCCCTGAGTTCATTACAATACCATCATAAAATAAAGAGTTTGGGAAGGAAGAGATACATTATAGGCCCCTCTGATGAGAAGACCTAAGGGACCTGATACAGACTCAAAAGCATTGCAAGCCAATAAACAGTCTGTGACAGAAGAGGACAGACCTTCCCAGTCCCCTGCAAGACTTTTCTGCCTTTTCCACCCACAGTCCCATCTCTCCCTTGCTAAGACTGCCTCTGCCACAAGACCAGAACCCACTCCTGTGGACAAGCCTCATGGACTTTTCTTTCTACAATTTCTTTTTTCACTCTGGAGCAAAAGTAAGCAGATTCAGCCCAAGAGGGCACCATGGCATCCTTCGCCCTCCCTGCTCAGATCAGATGCAGAACAATAGGAGGATGCTAGCTTCTCACCAGCACTCCCAAGCAGAAATAATGAGGAACTCCTCAGGGAGAGGCGGGGCTGAGAAGGAAGGTCTGTGATTAGCAGATGCTGAAATGAGCTCAGGACGAGATTAATCACTGTTCTCAACAGTGGCAGACACAGTGCAGGGCCATTTCCATGTCACGTCTTATTCCTACAACCACTCTACGAAGCAGAAAGAAAAATGAGTTGGATGCTGGTGGCTCACAACTGTAATTCTAGCTTCTCAAGAGACCGAGATCTGAGGATCACAGCTGGAACCCAACCCAGGCAGGAAAGTCCATGAACATGGACTTATCTCCAAGTAACCACCAAAAAGCCAGAAATGGAGCTGTGGGTCAGGTGATAGAGCACCGGCCTTGAGCAGACAAAGCTATGGAACAGTGCCCAGGGCCTGTCCAGCACTGGCATGCGCACACACACACACAGGTAAGAAAAATGCATACAAAAGTTGTCTCCCTTGAGTAATGGTTCAGCCTTCTCTCATTTGCCAAGAGGAAATGGTCCTGGTATAAAAAAGCCTCTTCAAGAAAGGATCTGGAGAAAATTCCTGGGCCTACTTACGGTCTGCCATTGGCCTCTCCTCCACTGGCTGCAGTCTTTGACTCCACAGCATTGTTGAAGTTGGAGATGTTCTCAGAGGAGTACAAGCCGGATGGGTTGTTGTACTGGTTGGTGATGACCCTGGGGGCAGTGCCAGAGGCAGGTGAGGCAGTAAAGGGCATGGCACTTCTGTTGTGGGCACTTCCTATGTGTAGGACCTCCTGTAGGCAGAGCAGAGGAGAAATCAAGGGCCAAGTTCACCATCCGTCTCTTGATGGGCAGTGCCAGCTGAGAGTCAGGGAAGAGTTTCCAGCCAAGCCACAATGGCTTCGGTGCAATGTCACACTGTAGCTGAGAGACTCTCTCAGATCTACTGAGACTTGTGGGCAACGACCAGGAAGGGGTCCTCGGATGGGAAACGGGGTTAAGTTCCTACCCTCTGAATCAGCTCTGCTTCTGATTCTGCCCCAAAGCCCGGCAAAAGCTGATCCTGGGGTAAATGGAGCAGGACACCTCCTAGATGCCTTGGGCTGGCAGGATCTAAGGCAGAGATGAAGCACCCTTAGGGTACATTCCAGAGGGATGAAGGAATCAAGAGGAAAGGAAAATGCAGAGGAAAGGAAAATGCAGAGCGGTGCAGGAGATGACAAGGTGGAGATAAATTCCCCAGAACAGAGTAGGTCTGATCAAGAGATGACAGGGTTGTGGTGCAAGCTGGTGGGTGCGGGGCTGGTCTCATTCCCTCAGTGGGGGCAACAAGGAGTGGGCGGATTGCTCCTGGTAGGGAACACACAGGCTACTCAGATGAAAGGTTAAAAGATGCCTGGTCAGGGGCAGAAGAACTTTGAGTTCTTTGTGTTCTCATTGTCCTCTCTCTGTGATCTGAGAACACCCCCTCTGCCCCTCCTCTGCTCGAAGTCTGGCAACTAATTACTACAACAGCAACTTCTAGATGCTTCTGTGCAAGTGCTCAAATACACTTTGTAAACAAACATTCCTTAAAAAAAAAATCTCGAATGCTTTCCAGTGACTCAGTAAGCAAGGCCCTTTCTACTCTGTTTGTCTGGATCTATCCGTGGCTTGCAGGCAATACATGCACTATGCTGTCCTTTAAACGCAATTTCCATGTGTTTGCTGACTTCCTGAGAAAATTCATCTGAACTCTGGTCTCTCCTTTAAACACCCAAGTCCGAAACGAGCTCTTGACTCTATTGCTCTTTCTTTTCTTTCTTCCTTGTTAAATCTCCAATGCTTTCTTGAAAACCTAACACTTTAATTCATTGCATACCTAATTTAAAATAAAAGACAACAGCCATCTACCAGTGGCTCATGCCTGTAATCTTAGCTACTCAGGAGGCTGAAATCTGAGGATGGCCATTCAAAGTCATTATTGGCAGTCAAATCTATGAAACTCTTATCTAATTAACCACCAACAGATGGGAAGAGGCGCTATGGCAGAGTGCTAGTCTTGAACAAAAAGGCCTAAGGGACAGTGCCCAGTTCCTGAGTTCAAGCCCCAGGATCAACACAAAAATTAGTTAATAGACAACATAAAAATGTTTGTGACTGGGCACATGGTTCAAGTGGTAGAATACCTGCCTAGCAAGCACAAGACCTTGAGTTCAAACCCTAGTACCACCCCTCCATAAAGGTTTTTCTGATTGAGTTTCTTATTTATCACTATTCTATTAGGCTTCCTCTTTAACAAGTCAGAATCAGTGGGATAATGTTCAACTGACTCTGTCCATATTATATAAAAAGCTAAGTTTACACAGGTAACCACAAAAGAAGATGCATAGCCACTTAAGAATAAATATTTCAGCTGGGCAACAGTGGTTCATGTCTGCACTGCTAGCTACTCAATGGGTTGAGATCTGAGGATCCCAGTTCAAAGCCAGCCTGTAAAGGAAAGTCCATGAGATTCTTATTTCCAATCACCCACCCAAAGTGCTGCAAATGGAGCTATGGTACCAGTGGTAGAGCACTACTAGCCTTGAACACAAAAGCTCAAGGACAGCATCCAGGCCCTAAATTCAAGGCCCAGGACAGGTACAAAAAACAACAACAACAAAAGAATATTTCAGCAGTAATGAAGAAACAGAGGAATAGTTGAGCAATTTGACACAAGGGCTCAAAGGAATAATTGAAACTTGATTGTGACGAAGGTGGCCAAGTCACAAGGGAAGGCCTAAGATTCTTGCCACATTCACTACAGTCCTATGGACGCAGTGTGACTGAGTCCAGTATGGCCATTTGTCTTTCTCTCTCTCTCTCCATGGCCAGTGTTAGAAGCAGCCAGTGCTAGCAGGCTGAGCACCAGAGAAGAGACTTATTCTTCAATCTTGGCTCAGCTTTGCCTTTCCACTTCAAGTCTGGCTATGGGCCAGTTAGACCTCTCTGAGCCCATTGCTCATCCTTAAAACGACAAAAACAACAATGAAGCTTCTTTTCTAGCCCTCACAGTGTCATGTTAGCACACCCAACACAGTGACTGGCAACTGACTGACAGCCAGTCAGGTTCTGCTCTGTTCTCCAGTCTCCTAGGACTCTGGAGAAACATATGTCCAATTAGAGGGAAAGTCCTTGGACAACTGAGGTTTAGAAATCTTGATTTTCATTTTGTAAACAATCTTTCAAGAATGTATCTGGTTTGGACATAAAAGGAATATCTCTACCCCCAAGTGAATAGTGATCTTTCCAGAAGGCAGGCAGATTTAGGACTTGCCGTTTTGGAAGGGATGATGTAATTGTTTGGGCTTTGTATTTATCAGTCTCCAAGGAAACTCAATAATGAGGAAATACAAACTAGGTGTGTAACTATGCTGACCTCAGATAAGCTGGGGTGTTGCTTGGCTTTATGAGAACCAGTAGCTCTTTTTGTTACAGATGAACTCTGCCCTCACTCAGGTGTCCTCTAGTTTAAGACTCAAAATGGAAGATTATGGAAAAGCGAGAGGTGGGAGTCTTTTTGTACTAATAAGCTACTGGAATCAAGATACAAACACACCCCAGAGAACTACCTTAAAAATATGTTCACATGTTTCAAGAAGAAAATTCAACAATGATGCAAATAAAAAGTACAACTGGAATGTGAATGACTGCCTTATTTAGGTGAAAATTAGGATTTCAGACAGACCAATTTAAAACAAAATCACTCCATGTGACATAAAATATATGAAAACATAACACTGAAATTGAATATTTATAGCATATTTAATGAAGTAGCTGAAGACTCCCAGGGAAACTGACTGTAACTCTGGTATGTTTTAAATCACTTTGCACACAGGCCAAATTACAGCCTGTTGTTTTGTGAACTAACCTTACTGAGCTGATATAGACTATTAAGTTCATGACAGTGTGGAAATGGCAGATGCAAAATGATCCTTTAAACAACTCGAGGATCCTGTTTAAGCATGATGTTTTTGTTTTTGGTGCTGGTCCTGGGGCTAGAACGTAGGGCCTGGGCACTGTCTCTGAGCTTTATTGCTCAAACCTAGAATTCTACCACTTGAGCCATAGCTCTACTTCCAGCTTTTTTGGTGCTGAACTTTCTTGCCTGGGCTGACTTCAAACCATGATCCTCAGATCTTAGCCTCCTTAGTAACTAGGATTACAGGCATGAGCCAGCAGTACCTGGCTTCAAGTATGATGTTTCACTATAGTGGTGAGAAAAAGTAATTTTGTGACTACATTTCTGAAATTTTAATGGGGCCATTTAAGAAAATGTGTCTTCAATCAATTTATACGCTAACAGTACCATGTGAATTCAATGTCATACAATTTCTGTCATAGGTATAAAAGAAAGCTGGGTTATATTATTCTGTAGTAATAATTCACTATAAAAACTAAATAGTATGACAAACTTAGAAAAAAATCTTTTTGGGGGGCCAGTCCCAGGACTTGAACTTAGGACCGGGGTGCTGCCCCTGTGCCAGTCCTAGGACTTGCATGCAAGGCTAGTGCCCTACGCACTTGAGTCACATCTCCACTTCAACTTTTTGGTGGGCAACTGGAGATGAGCCTCATGGACTTTCCTGCCTTTGGTCTGACTTTGAACCGTGATCTTCAGATCTCAGCTTCCTGAGTAGCTAGGGTTATAAGTGTGAGCCACCAGCGTCTGGCTCACATCTTCAGGGGTGAAATACATAACAATCACAACCCAAACTATAATTTGAAAAAGCCATTCTCATCCATAATAATTATTAAAAAATACTTTGGTAGATAAATTACTAGCAGCACACTAGGTGTACTAAGAATACAAAGGTATTCTCAACATTCTTCTAGTTGTTCCCTTATTTCAAAAAAGAATTTTCACACATTGTAGATAATTTAGAAGGTGCATCTAAGGGAGAAATAAAATCATCTAGAAAACTGACTACTGAGAGATTTAGGACACTCTACACTTCCTGGAAATTTGAATGCACGCACGTGTGTGTGTGTGTGTGCGGGCGTGCGTGCACACGTGCACGTGCGTGCACACATGCTGATACTGGGGCTTGAACTCGGGGCCTGGGCACTGTCTCCTAGCTTTTCACTCAAGGCTGCCACTCTACCACTTGCTCCACAGCTCTACTTCCACCTTTTTGGTGGCTAACTGGAGATAAGAATCTCTCGGATTTGTCTGCCTGAGCTGGCTTCCAACCTTGATGGATCAGCTGGTGTGAGCCACCAGTGCCTGATTGTTCCCATGTTCCCAGAAATCCTATTTGGTATCAGCTCCTTACTGCATCCTCCAGTATTAGCCGCCATTTTACTCTTAGTGACTTTAATGTCTCACTAGAATTTTCACTGTTACAAAAATGGAGATTTCCATCCCAGAACTCATAAGAATCCACACAGGAAAGCAGCAGGGTTTACTCTTAACTCTCCCTTTGGTTCTTTTCAATGCCTCTGAACTTATTTTATCACAGAGAAGATTCACCTGGATCTGAAATCATAGGAGCTGACTTAGCTCGCTGATTTCACTCTGGTCCTGCTAACCCTACTTACACATGCTTCCCTTATCACCTCCTACCCTCTGCTTCCAGCCCAGGCTGTGGTCCCTGCCCTGGGGTTTTCCAGTCCTTTCCTCTGGCAGTTCCCTTACGGGAAAACCTGAACAAAAGCCAGATCCCACACAGTCTGTGGAGGGCTCTCCCTCCCATCTCACCCACCCCTGGGCTCCGGGGCAGGAGCTGAACAGGGCCAGAAGTGGGAAGCGGATGGTGTCATCAAGAGTGGCAGTGATCAGCAAGTACTTACTTGGGGTTCAGAGGCTAAATTCATCTTGTATGGGTGGCGTTTCCCTTCCTCAGTCACTAGAGGAGACCAAATTTTTTGTTCAGATCTGCAACAGATAAACAAAGCTATTATTTATTTATTGCTTTCTTTCTCTCCTTTCTTTTAATCACTCATTCATTCTTCTTTACAGTGCTGAGGATCGAACCCAGGGCCTTGCATCTGTCAGGCTCTACCACTGAACTATATCCCCATCCTAAAGCTGTTGTTGCATTTGTGCTAAAATAATACAACTGGCCCTCTCCATCCATGTGTCCTATACTATCAACCAACTACAGGCGGACAGTATTTTTAAAAAAACTGTATTTGTACTGAATATCTGGACTTTCCCATGCCATTATCAACTAAATAACACAGCATAACAACTCTTCATAGAGCATTTACATTTTTGAGGTATTATGGGTAATTGAGAAGATTTAAACCATACAGGAAGAAGTGCCTAGAATGTACACCATTACACCTCTTCATAGGAGGTACCTGAGCACACATTTTAACATCCACAGGGATGCTAAGGGACAACTGGGTATGTTACAAGTCATGTTACGTCCCTCTGCCTGGACTTCTAAACCTTCTCTGCTTGTGCTCCATCCTCATCATGACCCTTACCACCCCTTTGCCAGTCTGATGGCATCCATCCCCGAGGGCTCAGCAAGCTGCCCACCCCATCCTTCCTCTCAGCGTCCCTCTCTACAGTCTGGCCAGCTGACACCAGCCACCATGCTTCTCTGTCTTCCTGCTTGTGCGGCAGCCCGCCCTACTTCTGCCCAGCATGGAATGACATTCTCCTCCACCTTAGTCCAAGGTTTCTGACCCAGACCAGATCATCAATTCATTCATGAGGCGGAGTTGGTCCCGTGAAAGCAAGGCTTCCCTTTTTTTGATTTTGCAAAAAGATTTTCTTGTACCAGTCTAGTCTCTGTTTTCCTTAGGATAGGGTTTTCTTCTTTTACAGGTAGAGAATGTTTACATTTACATTTGCATTTGTCAAAATACCCATTACAGTATCAGGAATTTATAAAATGCACCTGTTCAATGTGCATCGATGAATCAAAACTCACCGAATCCGTAATTCAATGAGTGCATGAATGGCTTAATTGGAGCTTGAAGGGAAGGATCTGGAGCGGGGTGGAAATGGAGATGAGGGATGTAAATATGCTATTTGAGAAGGGGGTGTCATGAAAGAGTTCCTCCAGAGGCGGGTACAATACTGAACCAACTATTCTGACTCTCTATTCTGACACTCTCTCCCATGCTCGGTCCTCCTGCTAATCCCATGGCACAAGGTTAAAAACATGAATGTCACAGATAAAGAATCATGGAAGGGAGGTGGATGTGTAGCTCAAGCAAGAGTGCTGGCCATGAGCAAAAAAAGGCAAGCAAAAGAGAGAGGCCTTAAATTCAAGCCCCAGAACCTGTACACATACACCCCCCACCACACACACACAGAGTCTATAATCCTAGCTACTCAAGAAGCTGAGATCTGAGAATCATAGTTCAAAGCCATCCACACAGAAAAGTCCATGAGACTCATCTCCAATTAGCCACCAAAAAGCCAGAAGTGGAGGTGTGGCTCAAGTGGTAGTGCCCCTAGCCTTGAGTGAAAAAACCAAGTGAGAATGTGAGGCCTTGAGTTCAAGTCCCAGTACCAGTGTGATATATATAAATGAATAAATGATTGGAGGATGGATAAATAAAGAAACAAACAATAGAAGCTCTGGTTAGGGAGAAATTAAAGGGCAGGTTCACAGATCAAAAGGAAGAATCTGAACTTGATCCAAGAGGAAATAGGAAGCCATTAAAGGTTGAACCAAATCATTCCTGAAATCTTGCCCTGTAGAGTCCCTTCAGAGACATAACAAAAGAATGGAAATTCTACCCTAATTCCAATCCCCAGGTGTTCTCCATCATCTATTCCCTCTCTCCTCTCTTTCCTGGGCCTTAACCCCACTCTGGTGTAACACACCATGTCTTCTGGTCTGTCACTATAATCTCCCGCTGAGACCCCCACCGCCCTGTTAGCACAAAAGGAACAGTATCCTAGCCTGATCCTCTGAGGTCCCCAGGAGGAAGTTTTCATTTTCTTATACCTCCCAGTATTTCCCTGACTTTACTCCCTGGGAATTTTGATTTGTTATGTTGAATCAAGTAAAACTCAGGTAACTTGGAGAAAGAAGCCTACGCTATGAGAAACACTGTACAACTTACGGGGAAAAAAAATGAGCAATTGACATTTCAAAGCTCTAGTACTTTGGCATATATTCAGTATGTGTGTGTGTGTATAGTGTGGCAGCCCCTGCCCACAAGCAACTTCCAGTCTAGAAGAAACATTTCCACCATCTCACCTGGTTACTGTGAGAGTCATGTTGTCTGTGCAACCCTTGATTTTGTTCTGAGCTTCTAAATGCGTCATCCCGTTGGTATTTTCTCCATCGATGGCTGTGATAATGTCTCCAATACATAAATTAGCTACGGCGGCCTTGCTTCCAGGAGTGACCTGGCAACAAAGAGGAGGGCGGGCCAGTTACTATTTGTCTCCAAACCACTGAATAAGTGACCCATAGGTTAAGTAGTCACTGATACACATCAACACACTGAAAAAAGGCAAAAGCCCAGCCCAGAGGGACAGCACAAGCCTGTAATCCCAGCATGCCGGAGCCCAAAGCAGGAAGACCAAAAATTCCTGGCCAATCTGGACTACAAGAGTGAGCTTTTGTCTCAAAAAGAAAAAGGGGGGTAAAACCCTAAGTTCTAACAGTCCTGTGAGCCTCTATAAAGACTCTATTTGATCTGTTGGATTTTTACAACTTTGTGAGAAAACAAATTATCAGTCTTCACTTCAGAGATCAGTAAGCTGAGACTTACAAAGATTTTTTTACCCACTCAGGATCACTCAACGAGATACACTCTACTTTACTAGTCATTCAACTAGTGTACTGCAGGCTCAAACCCTGAGCCAGACCCAACGCTCTGTCCATTGGACCTTGTTACTTCCTTAAAATAAGTCACCAGTTACACTTTTGTAAACACACACATACACCTGTATAAATTGTGGATAGGAACATCCTATTTCTGTAAAAAAATTTTACTATGTTAACCTAGGCACAGATGCAAAGTGAAACATTGCACACCAAACTGCTTTGGTTATGTATTTCAGGAATGTGTTGTTTTGTTACAATCAGTTTGAGTTATTTTTCCACTTTAAAAAAAATGAAGATTATTTTTCAGTATGTATGAATTTATACAATTCATTCCATCTCACAGAAGAACCTGTCTGTGTCCTTCTAAGTATCTGGTTTTCCCCAAGTTGATGCTTCTAGATCAGTGATTCCAAATGTACAGACCACTAGCAGCTGGGGAAGGCCATCAATGACCACAACTGACGCTCCCAGCCATCTGTCTGCTGAGCACTGCATGTAGACTGCATAAGTATGTCTCCCACCACAGTTGTACAACTAGCTTCACATGAACACAGCTGCTTGTAGGATGAACGAAACACAAACTCATCTTGAAGCAGTACAAACCGCAGAGAAATTTCACTGTATTTTCTAAACCAAGGTATACTAAAAATCTACTATCTATGGTCACCCCAGGGCCAGTCCATGACTTTTTGATCTCAGTCCAAAGCCAACCTGGGCAAGAAAGGCTGTGAGACTCTTATCTCCAATAACCACCAGAAAGCTGAAGTGGAGCGGTGTCTCAAAGTGGTAGAGCCCTAGCCTTAAGCAAAAACAGCTCAGGGACAGTGCCCAGGCCCTGCGTTCAAGCCCCAGGACTGGCAAAAAAATAAATAAAGACCCTTCTAGTTGGGAAGTCTCCCAGCAGCAGGGTAGTTTCAAGGCCCCAGGGCCCACAGGACTCTGCCTTCCCTTAGAGAAGTCCCTTGGCTCCTGGGAGTGGTCCCCTCCCTTATCAGCACCCTGACCTCACAAAATGAAAGGGGTCAGTTGATTCCAGTAGTCCCTTCTGGCTGGAACAAGTTACGACTTTATCAGGCAAAACTCGCCTGGAATGTGGCAGGATGTGGAACCAGCACAGAGATCCTGACCTCCTAACCTTCCTCTCTGGCGTTCCCATCCTGGGTCTACCAGAGATCTGGCTCTAGGAAAATGAAGGCCCTAGATCCAAGGTTCTGAGCATCCTCCCAAGCAGCCCCAGGGACAAGACATTTTCCAGGGGCTGGGCCACAGACTTCACTTCTGAGTCACTCAGTGCTGACAGTCATTTTTGGATCCACTCTCCTGGGAAGGCTGATCTGGTATTATTTCTAAACAAGGCAGGCTTATTTGTTAAATGGCTCTATCTAAGCAGCACTTGATTTGGGATTGGCCATGCTTCTGGACTAGCAAAGCATCTCCAAAGAGAACAGCTAAAACCCAGGAGGAGGATGCTCACTCAACATGACCAAGTCTACAAGTGATCTCTTAGGATAAAACCCCAAATCTTCACAAACATGACCACACTAAAGCTACCAGCACAACTTTGTTTATTGCAGCATTATTTACCATAGCTAAGATATGGAACCAACCCAGATGCCCCTCAGTAGATGAATGGATCAAGAAAATGTGGTATATATACACAATGGAATTCTATGCCTCCATCAGAAAGAATGACATTGCCCCATTAGGAAATGGAAAGGCTTGGAAAAAATTATATTAAGTGAAGTAAGCCAGGCCCAAAGAAACATAGGTCTCATGGTTTCCCTTATTCGCAATAACTAATATATATCTGAGTCAAGCAGAAAAGGTCAGACAAGTTGATGTTAGGGAAATGAACCCTAAGGTATGTATTCAAATGTTTTTTTTTCTTTCATGCGATTGTTTCTAACACATTTATAAGATGATTTATTGTTTTGTATGTCCCTCCCCTACAGTATAACCCCTGCCTTCACTGTATTTGATGTTGTTATGGAGGGGAAGGGAAAAAACAAATCGCTTAACTAGGGATACAGGTGGACCCATTGCAACAATGAGACGTACAAGTCGTTATGTCGAAAACGAACTTTACAACTTTGGGAGGGGAGAGTTAGGGGGAGCAGGGGGAAGATGGGATGGGAAGGGGAGACAAAGGAGGAGGCTGCAATGCTTGATAAGAAATGTACTCATTATCTTGCCCATGTAATTGTAACCCCTCTGTACAGTATTTTCACAATAAAAAAAAGAATAAATGTAATTCTATACAGTAAAAAAAAAAATGTACTCATTACCTCGCCCATGTAATTGCAACCCCTCTGTACGGTATTTTCACGATAAAAAATTTTTAAAAAAAAAACCAAATCTTTACCAAGACCCATAAAGCCAGGTTCTCCCTCTTTCATTATTCTGCTTCTCCCCAAAGCCAGAGGTACAGGAACTATCCCAAAGTCTCTTCCATCTCAGGACCTTGACACGTGATTTTACCTCTGCTTGTGAACACTTCTGCCTGTCATGTCTCTCCTCAGAGACTAAACTGTGTGTGTGTGCGCACGCGCACGCGCGCACGCTAACAATGGGGCTAGAACTCAGGGCCTTGTGCTCTTGCTTGGCTTTTTTGCTCAATGGTGGCACTCTACCACTTACATCAAACCTCTCTTTTCTGAAAGCCTTCCCTGATCTCCAATCTATACTATATTCCTCTTTATAAGCGTTTTTCTTCTTCATGGCAGCTGTCATATGGTGTTGGTAAATCTATTTGGTCGAGCGTTTAATGTCATTACCTTAACTACAAATTGTCGTTATGGTGTGGAGAGCCTATGTGCTATGGTACCCCCCAGGGCCTTGGTACGTAGTAGGTGCTCAGTAAATATTCACTCAGTGACTGATCTAAAATATCTAGTGTGGTTAAAGAATGCAATCAGGCTACTCCATTTTATCCTGTAAAATATTTCAAAGTGATGGAACGTGTGCCCTCAATAAAAATGAGGAGACTGGG
Organism: Dipodomys ordii; assembly: GCF_000151885.1. Classification (NCBI taxonomy): domain Eukaryota; kingdom Metazoa; phylum Chordata; class Mammalia; order Rodentia; family Heteromyidae; genus Dipodomys; species Dipodomys ordii. The sequence continues at coordinate 65,589 of NW_012267252.1, forward strand.
AAAATGGACTGAGGAGATAAAATAAAAGTTTCTCTCTACTTCCCTATGTAACTGCTAAGAGGTGGGTACTGGTTTATGGGAGAGGCATGTCTGCTGAGAACATCCCAACAAGCCTCAGACAAGCTAGAACCAGTCCTGCGAGCCTCCAGCCTGAGCAAGCGAGGCCCAGCCAACCTGGGATTGCCTTCCTTCTAGAGTAAATCTATAGAACCAAAAAGAAGTTTGGGGAAATTACAAGATTACATCATCAGATGAGACTCAGAACCACAATCTTTTATGTGCCATCTCTTTTGGTGGGAGGGGGGTGAGGGGAAGTGAATTATGCCAAGCACTAGTGGATCATCCCTGTAATCTCAGCTACTCAGGAGGCTTGAGATTTGAAGATCACAGTTGGAAGCCACAAGCAGTAAAGTCCCTGAGACTCTTTATCTCCAATTAACTAGTAAAAAGCTGGAAGATAGAGCCAGGCACCATTGGCTCACGCCTAGAATCCTAGCTACTCAGGAGGCTGAGATCTGAGGATCCCAGTTCAAAGCCAGCCCAGACAGGAAAGTTCATGACACTCTTATCTACAATTAACCACCAGAAAACTGGAAGTGGAGCTGTGGCTCAAGTGGTAGAGCGCTAGCCTTGAGCAAAAGAGCTTAGGGCCAGTTCCCAGGCCAAGTTCGTGCCCCAGGACTGACCAAAAAAGCTGGAAGAGCTGTGGTGCAAGTGGTAGAGCAATAGCCTTAACGGAAAAAAAAAAAAAAAATTTTAGGAACAGTGCCCAGGACAGAGTTCAAGCCTCAGGATCAGCAACACACCCACAAAAAAAAAAAAAAAAGAATTTAAATAAACTATGGAATGTAGCCATAACAAAGTTTATTCATATTCTGTCTTCAGCTTGAGATAACCATAAATGAGCTTCCTTAAACATGCTCTAGATAATATTACAAATGAGGAAAATGTGAGTGAGAAAAGCCATTCAAGTTCACATAGCTAAAGGCAGGTGACAGGTGACGGAACTTAACACCAGATTCCCACATGCTCAATACTATCCTTTTACACTTCAGCACACAGCAGACTCCAAACCCAATTGCCAGAGCTAGAAAAAATTCCTGGGTTAAGGAGATGCACGTCCCATGGCCTCCTAAACCATCTCCTGCTGCCAGCTTAGTGCTTCCCTAGAAGAGAAGAACAGCTGGGAACTGCGCTAGGGAACGGTAGCTCTGTCCCCCATAAAACATGCAAATATAACATGGAACAGAAAAGGAGCAAAGGCCTCAATGTTGGAAGGTTCTTGCCTTCTTTGTTGTTGTTGCTGTGGGGCTTGAACTCAGGCCCTGGGCACTATCCCTGAGCTTTCCGGTTTTCTGGGGTTAACTAGTGATAAGAGTCTCACAGACTCTCCTGCCCTGGCTGGCTTTGAACCACGATCCTCAGAGTAGCTAGGATTACAGACATGAGCCACCAGTGCCCAGCAGGGTTCCTGTCTTGAATGGAGGATGTGGATCCTTGCTGTACACCCATTCCATGCCAATCAACCATACTCATCCCAGTAGCCACCAGTAAAGAGGTGTTGATTCTATGTGAGGCACAGTTGAAGCAGTAATGGACTAATGCACCGCTTCTAGCAGGCAGGTAGTGTGATCTGCACCATGGCAGGTGAGGAAATGGAGGGACGGGGTGAAGCAGTTTGCCCCAAATGACTCAGCAGCTAGCGGCAGGCCGCGGCAGGCTCCCGGTCCACTGTACCGTACTGTCTCATTTCCTCCCAGCCATCAAATTCCATCAGAACCAGCTCATGATGGAGTCGGCTTTGACTTCCCAGAAAGAAATCCTTCAACAAAACAGGCTGGATGGACACCTCCCACCCCCAAGTCCCCTGTGTTTATACGTTGAGGTCATGCAATTCTTGCCCACACCTGTGTGGGCATAGCCACTGCCACGAATAAGCAATCTGTTGCTTTCTAAAGTATTCACTCTTGTCACCCCCACCCCTCTGATCCCGCCCCACCCCCCTGGCAGACACTGACTAGCTGGGGGACAACCAGGACACCTGCCCTCCACACTGCTGCCCCATCCAAATCTCAGGGAAGGCTACAGAAGATTCTCATTACAATTCTTTCTTTTCTTTTCTTTTTGTCAGTCCTGGTTCTTGAACTCTGGGCCTGGGCACTGTCTCTCAGCTCTTCAGCTCAAGGCTAGCACCCTACCACTTGAGCCACAGCACTACTTCCAGCTTTTTTCTGCTTATGTGGTGCTGAGGAATCGAACCCAGGGCCTTATACATAAGAGGCAAGCACTCTACCAACTTCCCAGCCCTACAATTCTAAGCAGTATAAAACCGGACTGGATATAGCTCTCTCAACTTTTGTTAATGTATACCTAAACAGCCAGATATCTAAATGATAAGGCCCTTCCTCAGAACTGGATATGTAATGCCACTGATCAGGGCATTCCCCGCCCCAGAATGATAGTGTTTCTATTCACTCCTCCCCTGATCTCTCCTCTTTCTCCTTCATGTACCGGTCAGACACCCTGATGTATATTCTAAATAGCTAGCCTCTTGATGAAGATGTGGCTTCAGCAGGCAGCTGACCAGGGTTCAAGTCCTACCTTAGTGGCTGGTGAGCCACAGGGGTCTCTGGGTGGGATTTTTTTTTGAGGGGGATCCGGTCATGGGGCATGAACTCTGGGCCTGGGCGCTGTCCCTCAGCTCTTCAGCTCAAGGCTAGCGCTCTACCACTTGAGCCACAGCGCCACTTCTGGCTTTTTTTTTTCTGCTTATATGGTGCTGAGGAATCGAACCCAGGGCCTCACGCATGCAAGGCCAGCGCTCTACCACTGATCCACCTTCCTAGCCCTCTGGGTGGGATTTTTATCTCATTCTTCTTACCCGGGCAACAGGAATGGAAATACCAGTCCTGCCACCAGGAGACTGCAGTGACGATGACATGAGACCACGCACTCAGCCAGAGCTCGAGCTTGCCACTCCAGGCATGTGGACACAGGAACCTCACAAGGCACAAGAATGTGCTGTAAAAAGGATTGTGCCATCTAGCAAGTTCACTATCTCCTGGGGGGGGGGGGGGAGAACAAGCAAGAGAAACAGCTGATGAATGCTAGAAGCAACAAGAGCTCCTCCCAATGGAGTAATGCCAAGAAGACTCCCTGGCGGAGGTGCCGCTTCAAACTGCAAAGCCAGAAAGGAGGCAGGAAAGAGCAGGCCAAGTCATGGGAACAGCATGTGGACCGGTACGGATAAAACACCGGAAGGAAGGGGCTGGAGCAAGAGCTGTAAACACAGAGCCGGGTATCACCGGCCTGTCCCCTTCCTGCCCAAAAGATTGTACTTAATATGGAAATGAAGGACATCAACAAAGGAATTTCAACATGGCATCTGATGTGTCCAGTAAGTGCTAAGAAGTAACTATGGAGCCTTCCACTGCTGAGAGTAAGGTGGCTTTATCTTAGTCTCATGCCTTACTGACAGACAATAGACAGGGTTCCCTTAACTCCCTAGACTCAAGATGGAAAGCTGGAGGCACATCAAACAAGGCCCATCTACCATTATGATTGTTTGTGGAGATACCCAGAACCAGATGCCATTTATCCTCATTCAGGTAGCTACTTTCTTACTACCCCACCCTCAAGTCAAAGTTCATTCATGCTGGCTCCTTGTTTAGGATCATTGACAGTTATAAAGTTACAAAAAGGTATATGGAGAAACACTTTATGACTAGGATTAACAGACACCTCAATTTGCCCAGGACAGTAACCTATTTCCCTGACTTAACCATCAAGAGCACCCCATAAGACCAGCTTCAGCTATAGCCTGAGCTATGCAGGGAGAGCTCAGAAAAAAGAGGGGGAAAAAAACAACCAGTATTACAGCCTGGATGATACTGTTGACCTAATGATAGAGAGATTGGGAAGAGGGAGGGTTAACTAAACAACTGTGATACAGAAGTAGGTTTGCTTTTAGTTTTTCCTCACAGGAGAAATACTTTACTGGTGAACAGGACTCCACTGCTAACACTGAACTGTCATGGTATTCTCAGGCCAGGAATTCCTCCACAAGCTCGGAGGAGAGCCATGTCATTTGAAAAGAGAGGCAGTGGTTCTCAAACAAGCTGGTCATTAGATCTTGGGAAGCAGGGAGGGGCTAAAAATGTAGACAGAGCTCCACCCACATCTCATCTACTGGAGGGATAGAGAGAGAGAGGAGGGGGGTAGAAAGAGAACCACTGAGCTTCATCCCCAGCCCCTGATCTGTATTTTACAAAACTTTCCAGAAAAGTCTAAAGCTCATTGGCTTTGCAAACATGAAGGAAGTGGTTGGCTCGCCTTTCTCTGAAACTCTCCTAGAATGAAGTTAAATAACCAGGCAGACAAAAAAACAAGAACAAAAAAAAAAAAAAAAAAAAAACAAAAAAAAAAAAAAAAAAAAAGAAAAAAAAAAAAAAAAAAAACAAAAAAAAAAAAAAAAAACACTAAATATCAACTCCTCTGGAGGGCTTTCTTACATTCCTGGACACACCAGACTCTTAAGGAAATGTCCATTTAAATAGTACCTCTATCCTCTCCTCTCTCCGTTCTCCCCCCTCCACCCAAGACAGCAAAGAAAAAGAAAACTACAGTCCCATAAATGTTGGCCAACCTCCCTAAGGTGTAGTATAAATGGAGCATTGTAAAAGTAATTTCAATCCAGAGGCCTAAATAATTCAACATGGTTCCCATTTTGCCTTGGCCAGAAAACTCCCAGCTAAATGTGGCATATAATTACAGAAACCAACTGATTTCAAGTTCCTGGCACAATTTGCTTGCTTCTCCTGTGTTCCAATTTTCTATTAAATCAGATGTGTGTTCTTGTGTCTTAAAACATTCTAAGCATCCATGTTTCATTCAGTGTTATAACTCACCTGCAATCCATTCTGCAAGCAGGTAAGGCCACATAAATAACAACACTTACAGTTCAGCCTTATACAAAGGGCATCTGAGATAAGGAAATGGGAAATCTGGCTAAGTGCAGTGGTGTACACTCCTGGTCCCAGATACCTATGTAGGGAGATCACACGGGAATCCCAGGTAGAACCAAACAAAAGGTACCAGACCCAATCCAAAAAATAACTAAAGCAAGAAGAGCCAGGAGCAGGATTCAAATGAGAATGCCTACTTAACAAGTCCAAGACTCTTGAGTTCAAATCCCAGCACCACCCAAAAAAGTTTAGTCTCAACACCACAGACCTTTGAGCAGTCTCCGCTCACCTAATGGCTGTGTCAAGGTAATGAGGAATGAGTTTGGCAGATGTTCAACTGGGCAACAATGCAGGACTTGCAAGATAGCATTTAGACATGGGACTTGAACTCTCGTCCCATATTTTGTTTTGTTTTTTTTTTTTGGGTCCGGTCCTGGGGCCTGAACTCTGGGTCTGGGCACTGTCCCTCAGCTCTTCAGCTCAAGGCTAGTGCTCTACCACTTGAGCCACAGCGCCGCTTCCGGCTTTTTTCTTTTTGCTTATGTGGTGCTGAGGAATCGAACCCAGGGCCTCATGCGTGCAAGGCAAGCGCTCTATCACTGAGCCACCTTCCCAGCCCTCGTCCCATATTTTGAAGCTACATTACAGCCACAGAAGCTGCAAGAGCTTGTACAGGTTGGCCTGAAAACTTGCTGTCTTGAGATATCAAAATGTTCTTACCAGCCAGGCACATGGCTCATGCCTGTAATCCTACTCAGGAGGCTGCGATCTGAGGACTGTGGTTTGAAGCCAGGCGAGAAAGCAAAGTCCATGAGACTCTTATCTCTCATACACCACCAAAAATCTGCAAGTGGAGCTGTGGCTCAGGTGGTAGAGGGCTAGTCTTTAGCACAAAAGCTTAGGGACAGGGCCTATAGTTCAAGCCTCAGGACTGGAGGGGGATAGATGTGTAGGGTGTGTGTGTGTGTGTGTGTGTGTGTGTGTGTGTGTGTGTGAAGCCTCAGGACTGGAGGGGGATAGATGTGTAGGGTGTGTGTGTGTGCGTGCGTGCGTGTGTGTGTGTGTGTGTGTACTTAACATTTTCTCAAGGTACTGTAGTGATTACATAGGGCAGATGCTTGTAGTTGCATTGTACCTTAACCCAGCTCCCCTTCAAACACTGTGTAAAGGCAATTGTTGGTGTCCAGAGGTAGCAGTTCAGAGACTTACTGTTCCCTTAGTCTAAAAGACTAATCAGTATTTTATCACTGGGATATTTATTTTATAAAACAGTAGGTAACCAAATAGAATACCCTGATGAACTTCTTAAAAAGCCATCAAAGATGGACATGGAGGCTCACACCTGTAATCCTGGCTACTCTGGGCTGAGATGTGAGGATCTCGCAGTTCAAAGCCAGCCTGGGTAGGAAAGTTGATGAGACTCTGATCTCCAATTAACCAACAGAAAACTGGAAATGGAGCTGTGGCTCAAAGTGGTAGAGCCCTAGCCTTGAGCTGAAGGACTCAGGGACAGTGCCCAGGCCCAGAGTTCAAGCCCCACACCCGACAAAAAAACAGTGCCATCAATTACTCACAAGACAATATGTTGGAAATGAGTTATACAACTTGGGGAGAGGGGATTGGGAGGGAGAGGGAAAGAGGGGAAAAAATGAGGGGATAACAGGTTTCACAAGAAATGTACTCACTACCTTACTTATGTAACGAACCCCTCTGTACATCACCTTGACAACAAAATTAAAATTTAAAAAAGGTAATGTGTTTCCCTCACCAAGTTTGGGACTAATGTAGGAATAAATTGATCATGGAAAAAAAAAAGTCATCAAGTTGTTCAAAAGTCTCCAGTCAGGGCTGGGAAGTTGGCTCAGTGGTAGAGTGGTTGTCTCGCATGAACGAGGCTCTGGGTTTGATTCCTCAGCACCACATAAGCAGAAAAAAGCCGGAAGTGGTACTGAGCTCAAGTGGTAGAGCGCTAGCCTTAAGCTGAATAGCTGAGGGACAGCACCCAGGCCCAGAGTTCAGACCCCACGACCGGACCCAAAAAAAAAAAGTCTCCAGACAGCTTGTAAGAACCTCACATGCTTTTAAGTAGCCCTGATAAACAACTACGTCTGAAGCCTAAATGCTCATTAAATCTTGGGGCCTGAACTTTGGGTCTGGGTGCAGTCCCTGGGATTTGCTCAAGGCTAGTGCTCTACCACTTAAGCTGGCAGGTCCACTTCTGGTTTTCTAGTGGTTCACAGAAGATAAGAGTTGCACAGACTTTCCCACCAGGGCTGCCTTCAAATCACCATCCTCAGTTCTCAGCCTCCGGAGTAGCTAGGATTATAGACATGCACCACCTGGAGCAGTAACAAGGTGTGGTCTAGGGATGGTATGCCAATGGAAGCCAGCCCTAGCCTGGTCATAACAAAGAGACCCGGTGGTATCTGCCCAGCATTGACCAGTACCACCCCTATAGTTAGATAATAGTCTTCCTCCTGGGCAATGCCCAGGCTGCAACACATGAAAGACATTCTTACTTCTCTCCTCTCAAAAACAGACCCACGAGGTCAGCACCCTGGAGACTCGGGAATGAAAGGGGATTTGGCCAAATGGCTCAAGAAAGGTAGTTCCACAGCACTCTCTTGGGTTCATCCTCATCCTCCTTGCTCCCAGGTTGGCTGAGAACAGCTGGAGCAGCCAGTACTTCCCAGATCATCAATTTCACAGAAGGGAAGAGTGGGACACAAAACTCATTAACATGAAAGCATTTTCGGAAATCTCTTGGTTTTCACAACCTGATAGCTAATTCTTGCTCTTTTGATCTTTAGGACATGAGGAAACTCTCCAGAGAAGACCCTCTGGTTACAGAGGACCCATTAAGTACCCTTTCAGGGTCCTTGGGCAAAGGGCACAAGCCCTCATCATAAAACCAGGCTCTCAGCCAAGGGTTCCCGGGACTTAAGAGGCAACTAAGTAACTCCTCAATTAAGAGCATCTCTACCTCTGGCTCCACCCCTTCCTGCCCTTTGTCAGTTGCTGGGAGAGAAAAACAGTCAACAAAAATTTGCAATTTTGGCCTGGGTGTGGATTCTCTGAAGGTTTCCACCCAAAGCAACTAGAGGAAACAAGAAATTACATAGGAGGATGAAAGGACAAATTCAAGAAGATTAACTATAAAGTTGGAACAGGAACTGACCAAAAAACATCTCAGGGAGCAGTAGTAATAAATGTGGGGCACCAGGGAGCCCCCTAGGCAGGGGGGGCGGCCTTCAATGAGATATTAAGTAAAAACCAGCTTATGTTCCTTTGATGATGGAAATCTGGATTGTGACATTAAATTTAAAGTAATGCCAACGAGCTATTCACACAACACCTGAGAAAAACAGTATGTTTGGAATGGTTCAGAAATAAGCAAAGTGTATGGTGTCTGGGGTACCTATTTAGGGCTACATTACAAAAAAAGTAAGGGTGTGACTAATTACCCTGTCACAAAAGGCTACATCCCTGAATCTCGGTGCTAAAACTCCGATTCTGGACCTACGTGGGCAATCACTACACGGGTTCACCTTACAAACCCTAGCAAGGTATTTGTATCTTATGAGTTTTCTGTTTCACAATTTAAAACATAAATAAATTAGAAAAAGAAACCATTTCAAGGACATAATATTATGGGGTTCTAGTCAGAAGCTTTGGTCATTGAAGAAGATTGCAGCCACTACCAGAATACTTCATGCAAGAGAAAGCAAATATAATCGTGTAAATAAAAGGCACTCCCTCTCCCTGCCTCATTTTTTGGTTTGCTTTGGCGTGGAGGCTCTTGAGTCTACTTACACAAAACCATACTAGCCAATGGTATCTGAGTGGGATCATAATGGCAGCACACCTTCTAACAGGTGTGTGCAGCTCTCGTCAATATTCACACCCCTCATCATTAGTCCTTCTGTGCTTACAGAGTGCTCACAATCCTCAACACGCACCCTGGGCTGCTGCTGGCCTGGCTGCAGATTCCAAAAGGTAGCTCTGAACAAAACAAGGCTTGCTCACTCACTCCCAGTACACCTTGATGAAGAACTCAGATCACCTGACCAGACCCTAATCTTAGATCACACTATCTGTCCCTTTAGAACAACGATTTTTCCATTCCCAAGAGGCAATAAGGATCCTATTTTGTTTTCTCATGTGGAAATAAAGAGATGAAGAGGAAAATTACAGGCAGCTTGAGGTCAACTTGAGTCACTTTCACTTTTCAACTGAAGCACCTGCCAGTCATTATCAACAAACTGCCCTGACAATGGAGCTCTATATTCTCTTTCGGAAGAGTATACACAGACATACAGTATGTGCTCATTAAACATGTGCATATATCATAAATAATAAATTAATCAATATATGAAGGCACAAGCCAGGTATCAGGGGTTCATGCTTGTAATCTTAGTTTCTCAGGAAACTGAGATCCAAAGGATCAAGGTATATGTATGTGTACTGTGTTTTTTTCCACCACAAACAAACCATCATTCCTGCACAGGGCCACTTGCATTAAGAGGTATACTTTGTTTTTTGTTTTACAGTGCTAGGACTCAAACCCAGGGCCTCTCACATCCTCAGTCCACATTAAGACTTAAAATCAGCTAAAATGGCCGGCCCTTATAGCAGATTTCCAAAACATCCTCCCCTACTTAAAAAAAAAAAGTTTCATGCCATATATAATATCAGAAGTAGAAAGGGCTGACAGGTTAATTATAGACACAAAGAACAGGGACAAATGGACTATGATGTAAGCAAGTCAAAATGTGCAGAGGCCTTGCCCAACCTGGTCAAGCATTTCTTAATCTGTGGGCAACGGTATACTGGGCACAGCCAGGTTTAGCTCTGTGCCAAGACTGGGCAGAGGTCCAGGGCCGGTATCACACAGCTCCTGGGCTGGAGTGTGGGAAGGCAATGTATACCTCCAAGAACAATCTAAGAAGTCTCGCTGGGGCAAAGTAGAAGACAAAGCCTTGAAACTGGGCTGCTGGCTTCTTTTGGAGTGGGATGGTCAGAGAACTTCTCCCTGGGCCAGTACAGAAACCAAGAGGAGACCTTGCAAGACCCGCCAAACGCCTACAGCTGCTGGCGGCAGGAGCGTTAGATCCACAGGGATCTCTCCATCCAACCGAGGGGAAAGGCTTAGAAGACGGTCGAGACAAGTTTAAGGTTCGCTGGAGCAGAGGGAAGGGCCCAGGATGGAATGTGCCGGGTGAGACAGAGCCGCCGGCAGTGCTCTAAGGGCTCCTTTTCTTCAATCAGAAGACATTTACGGTAAGCTTTGGAAGTTACATCAATTTTGTGTTCAACCCCAAATCTGGGCTTCCTCACTGAGAGTGCGGGCTGTGGATCCGGTGGTCTACGGTAGAACGGAGGCCTACCCAGAGATGAGGAGCCTCTACCAAGTTTTTCGGGGGACCCCCCCATCCCGCCGTCTGGGTATCCATCCACTCATCCCCGGAGGGAGGATGGGCCTAGCCGAGCATAATCTAGGAATAACCGGCGCGAAGGAGGCGTGATCACCTTCGGCTGGGGCAGACGCAGAACTGAATGGGTTTAATTTGGATGTGTTTCTCTCCACACCACCGCGTCTCCTGGGGCAGGCATCAGTGGGAGGTGACACCCGGCCACCGGTCGGATCCAAGGAGTGGAAAACGGGCTTCGAGGGCTTTGTAAGTTATGCCCACGCGTACCTTCCAGGACTCGCGGGTTTCTTTCCATCTGCTCTCCCCACACGGCGGCCGGGACGAAGCGGGAGCCGGCGCCTCCGTCCCGGCGCGCGGGGGTCTGCGGAGACCTTCGTTCCCAAGCGGGTGGACAAAGCGCGTGCGGCGCGGCGCTTCCCGGGCGAAGGGAGAAAACCTGCGCCCGCCGCCCGCCCA